>NC_048225.1:91049339-91073775 GCF_002007445.2 Ailuropoda melanoleuca
CTTACTATTAAAAAGTCCAAGCATGCTCTGCTATTGTTTTCTACAAAGTTTCTGGAACACCATGCCTGGACTATCCTTCCCTTTTCTATGCATGCCTTTCCAATTTCATCAGCATAAGCTCAGGGAATACAAATTCATTTATTACTAGCCAAAGAAAAAACATAATTAGCAAAGTTAAAAATGTATAATTCATTCCAAAAATAAGGGAGAAATGACCTTCAGTGATTTTCTGCTATGCATTATATGCCCTACTGTTTTCCCTCCATTAGAGTGGATAATTGGGAATTAACCAGACTCACGTATACTTTAACAGCCTTCTCTCCCGGTATGGAGAGAGTAGGGATAGAATCTATAATCTGAATATTAGTGTCTTTAAATACAATATTCACCCCGGTATCTAACTGTTGTTCACATAGTGCTTATTTGCAAAGCTGAATTACTAGATGTATTCTAAAGGAAGAGTACCAATTTCTTGTCAGTTTACACTGCCGAGCGTTTATAAAGATTACAGATTAACTACTACAGATTAACAGTCTCCTCTACCCTTGCCCTTCTCCCCCAGCCCACGATTGTTTCTAATATTTACATCTACTGTGGGGTAGTGCTGGTGGCTCAGAATGGCTGCTGCTGTCTACCCTCCAGGTGGCTGCATTTCAACGGTCAGTGAGAGATCCCTATGGATGCAGTTTGTCAAACTCTATGGCCTCCTTCTGATGAAAAGCACTATCTAAATAATATCGGTATTGTCATTATTGTATCACAACAGTGCAGATGGTTGCAGTAAGAGGAGTGGAGGAAGTAACATGGACACCTAGACAGACACACACACACACACACACACGTGCACGGTAACACTTTCTCCCTCTCCTCTGCATCCCCCCTTCTTCCTGGAACTAGGGTGTTGAGTGGACCCCTTTCCCCCCCACCCATGAAAGAACTCTGCCAGTTTCCATTAGCCTCCAGTCTTCAAGCAGTTGACAAATTCCTTCCCTGGTGTCTGTTTCGGATGGTCCCCCACGACGTCCAAACCCTCTTCCTGGCCTACTGTGTCGCTCAGCCTTTTCCGTACTTTAATGATCGTCAACCAGCCATTCAAGTTCCTGCCTCTCTGGGCCTTCGCATCCTACCCAGTATGCTGGCCCCGAGCGGGAAGAAAACAAGCCTTCCACTTACGGAGCTCAGCCAGGGAAGGAGGAGGAGAAAAGGCTGAAGTTGATACACAATTCAAAAGCAAACAGGAGGGAAAACAGAACTTTTCTTATAAGGCCAAATAAAACATCAGTGGAGGAAACGAAAATGCGATGGCCTGCAAAAGGGGGCCAGTGTAGCCACTGGGCCATCAGGCACGACGCGCTCTGCGAGGAGGGAGCGGAGCAGCAGCAGAGCCTGTCCTGGCAGTTCCTGAGTTCTCAGTGGCAGGAATAAGAACTTGTACATATGGGGGTGGGCAGCGGGGGGGGGGGAGCACCCAAGCCTAATAAACTAATCTCAGCTAATGTAATGTTTATCAAGTTCCTCGGATAATGATACCATGCATGTGATTATCATCATCAAAACCCAATCTATGTTTTAAAAAGTTGCAGATGATTAACACAACATCAAGTTGTTGCAAACAATGCCTTAAACCCACACACAGACACAGACGCGCGCACACACAGCCACACGCACGCAGAACCAGGAGGTCCGCGTATTCTGTAGAATGAGGGAGGGTGCAGCTGTAGGCCGACAGCTTTCATATCCTCATTTGAATAATGTGTCCTGAATCTGTCACTTTATTCATTCTCCTTATGCTCAGTGTACTCTACATCAACAACAAATTAAGTTGTAAATAAGAGACAATCATCACTTTTGTTTTTAAGCAGCTACTGCATAGAGAATTTCAATGTACGCTCCTTTCGACAGGGGAAAAAAGAGGTGCTAGAGTTTGCTTTCATAAGCACAAATATGGGGAAACCAACAGAAACAAAAACAGAAACAGTTGACTGTTGCTGAGGGGAGGGGGAAAAAAAAGCATTCTCTAAAAGCACACCCATCGAGGACCGGCTGAAATTTCTTCCAAGAAGTTCCTAAGACATATAAAGACAGAGGCTAAGTTTCCCAGATCACACTGGAAACCCATGTGACTTCGGATACCAGCCTCCTGGTCTTAAGGGGCATGTTTGCCTGGCACGGCTTTCAACAGAAGGACAAGTGCATTGCATCAATTATAACACAGGGGTATTCATGCATTGACCTCACGCTCATCTCCACTAACTTCCAAGAGTTCAAATCACGACCGCATGCACAGAAATTGAAAAACGACTGATGAAAAATGTCCTTACCTTCACATCGGAGAAGTAGGTCTTCAGCATATTTGAGCTGGGATAACGGGTATAAAAGAACATGAGCTTTGCTTTTTTCAAGTGATTGGGAGACAATCCTTCCTGCATGTAGGAGGCATTTGGTTAAGGAAAAAAACTTTAAACACAAGCACCCACCACCCACTCCCCGAAGAACCTGGAGGCCCAGCAAGCAATTCTGGAAGGTAAATGGCACGGGCCACGGAGTCCATTACTACGTTGCTGCCCCTCGCTCAAAATGATCATCGCCTGTCAGGAGCTGCCAAGCGTCATGGTGAGCGCGCACAGGGAGGTTGCGGAATCTTGGCAGCTCCATGGCGAGGACAGCAAAATGTTCCCCCTGTTCGAGGTCCTTATGTTACCTATACGTTCACTTGTTGCTAAGGAGACAAATGCACCCAACATGTACTGTACAACTCTCATCGTGAGTTTTTTCCTTCTTTGCAATTACAGATGTTTGTTCTTCTCTCCACACTCTGCAGTTTACATCAAATTATCCTAACGTGCGTGAAAATATAAAATGCATTATTCTGAACACTGTCAGGCAAGCTTCATGTTTACCTTTTAGTGCTAATCTAATGGAGCATCTTGACTCACTTTCTTCCTATCTTATTATTATATCCTTTTAATTGTTTCCCTTTAAATAATAGCTAAAACTTGGGAGGGGTAGTTTTGGCACAGAGAGCTCGGGGGGGGGGGTGTCGCTTTTGTTAAAGCACCGATCCCAAACCGAATACCATTCGCCTCTCCTGGATTTATAGTTAAGTCCTTTGAGAGTGGCACACTGGTTGGGGCTAACAAATCAATAAATGTGGGTTAGCAGATCAATAAACGGCCACTTACCCAAAATAAGAAGGCCTATTTATCTGGAAACATCATTACCTTTTAGATCTGTAAACAGAAACAACTAAAACAGTTCCCAAGAGAATGTGAGGCTAACCATAACAATCCAGGCTTCCTGATTCTCCCCCGGATTCTTGGCACTCCTGGGCAGGCTCAGAGCTGGGATGGCTCTGGTCACATCTGTGCCGCAGCCTGGCCCTGCCATTTCCTCAGCAAATTAATGGCTTTATAATTTATCAGAAATGAAGATGCACGTGGAGAAAATCAATGTGGTCCCCCACAAGGTCAATTAAGGGTCCTTCCTAGAAGCTTCTCTAAGGATTTTCTCTTAAAAGAGAGTATGGGAAAAATAAGGAAGAAAAGAAAAGAAAATCTGCACTTGTGTGCGCGCGCACACGCTCGCGCACACCCGTTTTACTATGCAACAAAAAATGCCACACCTGGTGAAAAAGGTAAAAAAAAATACACGTATTTAGGAAAAGTCAAGGTTTCTAAATGACCTCCATCAAGACCAGCGTGACCAGTCTTAGGAAGAGAGAGAGCAGGAAATTAGTAGAGAAGCATAATCAAATTCATGCTGATAAGCTCTTGACTACTTATAGCAGGGAGTTTAACCAAATATTCTGCGGAGGATTGGCTCAATTAGCATTCCCTTTAACATCATGGGATGTTTAAAAGATCACCTTGGTTTGTAAATAGAAGTTCAATCTTGTGCTCCCCCTGCCACGGACAACACAGACTGAAGAAAGAAATTTCGATTTTCTGTCTGTAAGCCAAAGCAGCTTAACTGAACTTGTGTTTTTGTTTCAGATCCTTAATGATCACAAAGACGATAATTTATGACTGACATACTTCTTGTGCCAAGGAAAGAGCTGAAAGGCCCTCCAGTAACCTCCATTAGACCGGTAGAGAAGACTAAAGGAGCCCAGCACACTTCAGGACCATCTGTCCAAATGGGTAAGTGAAATAATAGTGGCAAGCTGTCTCATCTTGCCTTGTGATAAGAGTTTTTAGGCAAGTCCAAACTTCAGCAGACATTCTCAGATCTGGGTTCTAGTCTTTTCTTCAGACGGCCAGATGAAAAAACAACCTTGCACATTGAATTACTAGCAGGGGAAAAGTCCCGAATGGTTAAAAATGTGGTCTCCTACAAAATACCCCGTTTTGTTGTGGTTCTCTGTGATGGAGCTACCAAAACTTCCTGACATTCTCCATACGCTTAAATTATGCTTCGATGTTTTTAGCTCTTTTCATTAAAAAAAAAAACAAAAAACTATCCATCTTATTTTGATCAGGATTTAGAAGCTTTTTATTTCATGAAAAAAATATTCTGATTCGAGTGTCTCAAGTCCGTTTTGCTTTAAAATGTTTCCTGTTGGTAGTACTTAAAATTGATCAGTTGAAATGGAACAGAGAATAAATCTTTATCTCTTGCTTATTGTGTAATTAAGATAAAATTCCCATAAAATATATGTTTCTAATAAACTATTAAAAATAGCTAATGAAACATTTAAAAGCCAACAGTTAGATAATCCTTTTTTTTCCTCCTCAAAATAAATCTGAACTGACCAATTGGTTAATTTCCCTTTTAAGTGCTTGTGCTGAAAAGCAACTGTTCTTCCAAGAAAGCACTAGCTGTTTCCAGGATACTTACACACGCACAATGACTCATGATGGAATAGATTCAGTAAACATACAGCTGTACTGAACACGAGCTAAGCTCCATTCAAGGCCAGGAAAGAAAATGAGCACAAATAAATATTAAGGAGGTAAGGGGGGGGTGGGGTGAGGGGGATGGAACGCAAACAAGATCTGTCCCAGCAGCTCATGTGGCTTTGCCTCAATTCTCTTAGCCATAGCTTTGTGAAGACAGATGACATTCAATTCTATGTGTAATGCAAAATAGACAATAACTACTGAAACTTGAGACAGCTGCCAGGTGTAAAAAAAAAAAAAAAGAAAAAGAAAAAAAAGAAAAAGGAAAAAAAAAAGAAAAGATGATAAATCCATAAATTAATGAAAGACATCTGCTCAGGAATAGAAAAGATCAGAGAAGTAGGATACTGCAGCTGAACCTGAAGCCGGGTTCAAACAACCTGAGATTCTGAGTGTTGTCTGTTTACCAAGCACAATATAACCTCACCTACCCAACAGTGGCAGGGGGGGTGCAGGGACGGCAAAAAGGCAAATGCAAGAGCACATTGTGAGGGCTGGAGGAAGCGAATTCTTTTTTTTTTTTTTTTTCCAATTGAACTCCGAATTGTGGCTAGAGATTGCACCAGCTGGCACTTCCAACCAAATTGGATTGCGTTTACTTACTTACATTTTCTAAAATGCTCTGAAACCCAAAGAATTTTGAGCTGTCTCCTTATGCTCTGACTTGCTGTTTCCAAGAGGATTTCTCCCTCAAGTGGGGAGAGATCTAGACTGTCTCATGTAATCAAAGCGATAGGACAAGTTGTTACTCCATTAAGAAGTTGAATGCATAAGATGTGTCACTTATGGAAATTAAAATAAAGAATTTACTTAATAATTTTTTTGGGGGGTAGGAACACAGAGTCTCTCATATAAATGCTTTCCCCATAGCTAATACAGCTAATAGGATTACTGTGGCCCCCCAAGACTTATAAAAATGTCTATGGATTATTTCACATATTAGAAATTCATTTTTAATCTATGTTTTCCAGTTGGATTTTAGTTTCAAATTACCAAATTTCCTTTCCTAAAGTTGAAGTGTTTTAAAATTCTCCCCAAAAGCCAAGTCAGGGACGCTGGCTGTCACAGGAAACAGGCTCAGTTTCTTCACCTGCACATCTTAAGGGCTCATAAGACTGCTCTCCCGCTTCAGCGGGCTGCATGCAAATGTCTGAGGCCTAAACAAGGCTATTTTTCTTGAGATGCAAAGAGGATGAATGACAAGGAACATCATGAAGAAAAACAATTGGCTGGCTGTTTCTTTTGGAATTTGAATAAAACTTAATATTTGATTAAATAGATTCATTTGCAAAGATACCGAACACATTTTTTTTTTTTTTATATCCAAGACGTGAGCTCCAGGAGCAGGTGCACTGACATTGAGTTCAACGTGCACACGTTCACTACTTCCTTTCGATTAGAAAGGGTAACGAGGTAGGGCGTTTATATAGATTACATATGCTTCGTGTGCTGAACTTAGAATGGATTTATCTGATAAGCTGGTGCCCTTAATAGTTCTTATCTTGGCTACTTTATTCAAAGAAGCAGATGATGCCCTTTGAAGTGGGAAAGACTCATTCCTTCAGAATTAAATTATTCATTACTATTTGAAAAGCCATGACGACAAATAAAAACATAATAATGACAATCAGAGAGGTATCATTTCATCCCATTTCTACTGGTGTCTATTGAATTTTTTTCTAGGAATAACTGTGCTGCAGGTTCTAAGATGGCCTTATAGACCTAAAACTGACACCACTCCTTAGGATTCCAGGGAATTCTTTAAACTAAAAGCTTGAGAATTTTGCCTATACGCCATCGGGTAAATCAAGGGAAGAACTCATTGCCATACAAGGATGAAGACAGGAGACAAGTGGACCCAGTCTCCCAACAAACACTCCGATCCTCACTGGCTTCAGAATCGTGTGGATTATAGAAAGGGCTGCTTGCCTATCTTCTTCCTGAGAAAGAATGTATCAGTGGGATAAACCATTAAAAGTACAGCTTGATCGAGGGAAAAGATACAGAGGATAGAAGGCCACAAGGTGGAAAATGTAATCATTAACTGCAACAAGAGGCCAAAATTGTTTAGCTCCATGAAAGAAACAGCTCCAGGTGTAAGCAACATTTCATATGAACACAGGTGTTTCCAAGCCATCCCCGTTGAACAGACTCTTCTTATACTGGTAGGAGAGGGAAGTTATTCAGCTGAAGAAGCAACTATATTCTCCTTAAAGCCTTTGATATGTATAGAAATAAAAGGAACTTCTTTCAATTCAAATCCTCTAAATTCCTCAGGGGATTTGGGAGAGTGTGAGATATAATGTAGCCAACACTTAAAGCAATCTAAAAGATTTTTTTCCTAGAAGACCCAACTTACTTAAAAAAAAAAAAAAAGGCACAGGAATAATGATCTGGTTACAATGAAAAGTCTAATAAAAAAAAAAAACCAAAACAACAAAAAAACCATAAACTGGTTAAAGAGTTTAGTGTGCACTTATGGGACTTTGAAACCTGGTTTCAAATATTCCTCAAAATAAGTATGTCCCTTTCCTCTGAGTGTGTGTGTGTGTGTGTGTATGTGTGTGTGTATGGGGGGGTGGAAGGGAGAGAAACAACCCACCATCATGACTACTGCCTTCAAAACGAAGTAAGATAGTGTCTAGCAATAGGGTCTAGTCCTGGACCTCAGCCTTGTGTGAACCTCAGAAGATGCTCTTCCTCCCAAGGATAGATAACCATTCCAGGCACTGCATTTTCTTGCTTGGCCTTTCTCATCCCCAACACTACTGGCAATCATTTTGACCAATGTTTACTGCCTGTTTATAATGGTGCTTGGCGCAGCTTTGATTCATGGCTGGTAGATTACATCTTAGGTCTTTGAAAAGGTAGAAGTTAAATCAGCAACCAAACCAAGACTCAATTTCTGTTTATATATCTAAGACCTCAACATCTTTATCTTCCTTCCTCTCATGACATTATTCTCTTCTTCCTCACTGTGGAAAGAGACTGTGTTTAAGTACCCCAAGTGGGTCTCATACTTGTGGCTCACCTTATCAGAAATCTTCACTACTGTCCTGAGAGCTGGTTAGAAGAACAGCCTTCCCGACATAGAAAAATGCATTTCCACCATAGCTGGGACTTTGCACTTACGTGGCAGCCTCTGGAGTGGGCTTAGATACTAAAATGTCAATCTCTAGTCATCAGGACAATTGCTCAAAATCCTCAATTTAGCAACAGCCAACTTAATTGCTAAATTTTATGTCCATCTGGCAATTGATTATAAAAGAAACATGCCTCTACCTGCCCCCAAATGCTACTATTCGACTACCCCAAAACACCAACAACCACAAGATTTTTAAAAATTTACTGAAAGTACCAATTTACAGAGGGGGAAAAAAAGTCAGTTAAAAATAGCTGGAGTTCAGGACAGGTCTAATAAAAAATATAACTGGCATCTCTACCTAAAAGTCAGGTTCAAAATATAAAAGGGTCATTAAAAAAAAAAAGCCATTTTTAAGTTGAATACAGCTGAGTTTTATATTTAATTGTGCTCTCTCGCTTTCCAAAATAATTTGCTTTGTGTATGTTAGGACAAAAGATTTCTGTGTATGGCTGAACAGAGGTTAATCATGCATAGAGACAGCTGCACCAGACCCAAAGAACAGACCTTGGGTGGACGAGAGAGAGAGAGAGAGAGAGAGAGAGAGAGAGAGAGAGAGAGAGAGAGAGGCCAGTGCCGTCTGAATAAATCAGTACCTGTATATTTCCTTAAAGAAACATCGACAACGACAAACCACATCTCACTTAAAGATTAGAGAGTCTGACTCCCCCCCCACCCCCACCTCCATTTTTCTCCCACTGAAGCCTCCCACCAATGAAGTGCTCTTTGTAAGATTTAATCAGGTCTTCTTTACGGGGCCCAGGAGCCTTGCAGATGGTTTAAAGGGAGAATTCTTATGGAATCTTAGGGACCTCAAAACTGACTTTTCTCTTAACTCCATTATAAAACCTAACACTTTAAAAAAAAACCTGATAGAATTCAATATTACAATGAGATTTTTTTGTCCATCTCTGACTCTACTCCTAAAAAAAAAAAAAGAATACAGGAAGAATAGCAGAAAAAGCACTGCTGGAAAAGCACATATTAAACACCAGCTCTCTGAGGCAATTAACAACTTGTGAAAGTTGCAAAGATGGGGGTTTCCTGTGAAGCTTTTGTGCAATCAGAAGAGTAGCACGTGTGCTGATAAAAGCCTATTACTCTCAATAATAGGAAAGACTGCATTCCTAAGAAGATACTAATCTGCGTTATTTCTATATATTGTGGAAACCTGACCTTGGGGGAAGCCTTTTTTTGTTTTGTTTTGTTTTGTTTTCCTCGAAGGGAAAAGAAAAGGATATTGCACTTCCCGAATAAGGTGAGATTTCGGACATGTCTTGAAGATCGCCGCACTCGGATTTGATGAGCGACAGGGAGAGCCCTTCTGCGGTGCTGGGTGGGTGTGCTGGTGAACAAGGATGGTGGCTCAGGTGGTGGGATGACATCTTGGTCCTCAGACTCGTGGTCTCCCTAGTTAAGTCTAAGGATTCAGGAGAGGCTCTGTCTTTTCCCGAGAAGGAGCCGGAGGGAGCACCTAATGGACTCTGAAATGGATAGGCCATCAGGGGAAGGGGGAAAGGGTGGCGGAAGGTGGACGTGGTGAAGCCCGCGGTGGCGGAGAGAGGCGACTGGTGCAGGGGCTGGTGGTGGCCGCCGGCGGGGGGGCCGGAGGCAGCCTGGTCGGAGGAGTTTTTGCGGACCACCAGGGGCAGTGCTTCTGTCTGGTCTGTGGAGCTGGGCATCTGCACGTTGCCAAAGGTGTCCAGGGGGTTTGGAATGATGACGTCGCCAAAGCACTGCAGGCGCTGGTTGGCGGTGTGGAAATTGTGGTTCTCCCCGTTGACGGCGAACCTGGCCTGGGGGATCTGGAGAGGCGGGAAGACCTGAGGAACCTGGCGGGAGGGTTTGGCTGAAAAGACTTTGACCACAGTGTCCACAACTTGCGACATGGCAGTGTTCAGTTCCTGCTTCAAGGTCTCGGCCAAGTGTTTGCCTTCTGGTTGTAAGGAGTTTGGCCCGTGATCTCTTTCTTTGTTGTTGCCTTCTCGCTTCGGCTTGTTTTCCGCCAGCTCCTGCTCCCTGATCAGGGCGCGGGCTCGGTCGATGAACTGTCCGGGGTCCAGCTCGCACAGCTCATTATCTGACCGCCCCACGGAGTCCTGGGCCCTGGCGTCCAGGATCTCGGAGCGCATGCTGTCTTCAGACAGGTTGCCATCTTCGTCATTTTCAGAATCGGTGCTGTCATAGATTTGGTAGAACTTCTCCTGCAGCTGGCGCAGCTGTTTCTGCATGTCCTCCAGCTGCTGCTTCAGCTGTCGGCGCTCCTCTCGCTTCTGTTCTTTTCGGGCTGAAACCAGCTGCTGGAAACTCTGTTGCTGCTGCTGGGGCAGCTTCTGCTTGCGTTTGTTTTCTCTGTAACTTTCTCGGGGACTCACAGACTGCGGGGCCATCTCTCTTTCATTTTCATTGCCCCTTAATGCCACACTGGGGGAATGGCTCATACCCCGAATGATATTCTCCACCCGGGCGCGCTTTGCTCTCAGGTGCTCATCACATAAGCGATCCATATCAAACTGGCTCATAGTAGGCCTGCCAAAAGGGGAAAGACACTCTGGGGGGCTGTCTCTTGAAGAGTTGCTGCATATATCCTCCTGATGTATTTCGGAGCCTGTGCTAGAGAGACCGCTGGCTTGGAAACTGGGCTCCGTGCCACCATTTTTGTTCATGTTATTTTTCAACAGCTGGGAAATTATGGTTGCTCCTGGAAAAGGCATCATGGCATCTTCATACGAGTTCGCCCTCTTCAGCAGCTTGCGGAGTACATTTGACTTTTCCCCATCTGCATGCTGCACCACTGAATACTCAACATCCTGCTCAGAACCTTGGGGATTCATGGCACTAAAAAACGTTGCTCTTGCCTTAGCAAAAAATGCAGATGCTGTCCCTACCGTCCTTTTCACTCCAATGTCAACTCTTCTCCTCTTGGTTTGCCGGCTTAAGAGGGCTGTGCTGTCATGGTCAGGCATCACTGGACAGTTATTGTGCCATCTTCAAAAGCTCGTCAGCTGGGCACAGCTCAAGAATCCCGGGACCCTGGCCAACAGAACAAAAGGACTGATGAATCATTTTCTTTAAATTTCTCCAAATTTCCTGACCTCAATCCTGAATCAAATGCAAAATGCATAGGCTCTGGGATTTATGGCACATTACAATTATTGCAATTTATTATGCACTCTGCTTGAAATGAAACATTTTTAAATATTTCTGCTCCACTGGTTTAAGATGGATTAAGATTAAAAAAAAAAAAAGCAAAAACTGCTTAAGCACCAGTAATATGATTCTCTTTCACAAATGCTTAAAATGATACTGTTTATCTTCAGAAGAAACAGTAGATTATAAGAACACAGCCTCTGACGACCAATTGATTAAATTTTGGGCATTGAGATTCATATTATAAAAGAAGATGAAAGTGGTCTATACTTAAGAAATAAGGTTCAATTTTGAGGCTGTGTGAAATTTGGATGAAAAATTCCATTTCTGAATTAAAATTATTGTGGTTTTAATGCTATTAAAGGAAAAAGACTTGAAAATAAATGCAAATACTTAACACGCCCCCTTTATTAGTGAATTTTAAAATATTTTTGTCATATGGGAAATGGGAAGGACAACACCCCCATCAGCATCTTTCCAATATAAATGGTCAATTTAACATTGAAATAAATGCACAAATACTCATTTTACAAGTCTGCTTATTTAGCATAGATATGCATTTTTATTAGTAAAATTGCATTCGAAAATGGTATCTGTTGTTAGATTTTAAAACAAGTGTGAGAATATTTATACATTTTCATGATGTCCTTTTGATGACTTAAATTATTACAAAGTTGGACTCAGTGCAAAAGAAGGAATTGTCACAGTTTAGAAATCAATATGTGGAACAAGAAATTGAGTTAGGCAAGGGTAAATACATCTTCAGTATCGGTTTTCTTCTGTTCCAATCTGCCAAAATAATACTTCAAATGCCTAAGGAAACTTTAACATACACCATTTGTGAATCGTATTTCTTATGGCAAATTAAAGAAAAAAAAGGCAAATAAAGGAGAAAACATCCTTTCCATTTTGATGGAAAGCATCCATCAAAATATATGAGAACGAGAAATATCTTCTCTGCATATGAACTTCCATTGTTTCTTGAGGACACAATATAAAAAAAGAATATCCTTCCTCACATTTTATAAAAGGCACTTGACATATTTTGTGACTTATTACCTAGTGAGGCTAACCCCAAATTTTGTGTCAGTATAAGATGCGGCATCTTTTTGCTTACAATTAACATTTTATGAAGAAAATGAAAATATTTTTTTCACACAGGGTTTATCTAATATTAAACTTCACGTTTGCTTAACAGAGCACATCTTCACAATAACAGGGTCTATTGCCAAAGGCAGCGTGCAGAGTGTTTGGAACAGCTCCCATCTCTTTCGGTTCACCTGTAAAAACATCTACGTGCTCCCTAGGACTGCATCTGTGGCTAGTTTTAAAGAATGACTATCCATGCAAATAGGCATAATTTCAGCATGAAATAACCTGTAAAAATCAAGAAAATGCTCAATGCTTAGATGACAATGTGTGGGTTTTTAATTTTTTTTTTTTAAGCAACAAAGATTTCATCCTGCATTCCTTGTTCCTGGTTTCTATATGAAGATACAACATTTTTTTTTAAAAAAGCCTGTTTTAGAGTATCATGCAAGCACTATGATGCTTCTTTATATTTTTTGTATGCTTAAAAATAAAATACTTTTTGTATGCCCCAGGATAAAATTTCCTGAAGTCGGAATGGAAACATACCTTAAGAACTTCAATACTGGGTTCCAAATCGGTTTCAGAATGATTTTGAACCCCCACACCTCAACAATAAAACTGCGTTCAGAAATACAAAAATGCAATGACAGATATTTCACTGACACGTAAGATCTGATAAATCCAGTGTAGTCATCAGGTGAGAAAAAGAAAAAGACCAAGACAAACAATAAGAGGGATGAATTATTTCAAAGCCCAGAAAGACTTGTACACTGAGGGTAGGTCTTTGCAAGGAGGACTTTTTTGTGTGTCTATCAGCTTTCTGAAAATAGAGTTCATTGCCATTATTTAAAAATTTTACCTCTTTTCTTTTTATGTGCAAATCCTTTTCTCTTTAATATCACCTGAAAAACACATGAGTCTCCCATCAAAATGTTGAACAAACTTTCTTTTTCTTCCTCTGTTCATCTTAACACCCAGTCGGGATTTTCCTCCTACCCATCCTTGCTAGGGGAAGAGCATCTCTGCAACAGAGGCTCAGAAGTGACAGGCTGGTGTAAGAGATGAGCACGAGGTCATCCCCAGGCATCCTTCCTTTCCCAACTGCCATTTACCTCTGCGTCAACTGCACTTCCTCTCAGCTAGCTTAGGTACCAACAGCTGCATCCCTGTCTCATGCCCAAGCCAAGAAGAGGGCTGTGTTCTTCCTAAGGTGGAAAGACATGAACCTGTCATCTTCCGTGGATAGTAAATGTTAATTAAGCATGCTTGTTGGGTCTTTCAAGAACAAAATAGCCTGTAACTTCCTTCAAATTCACCAAACGAAACTGATTTTTGCAACCCCCTTTTAACCAGTCATCATTTTTAGATTAGATAATGATTTGCTTTCTGTTTGGGGCTAAGAGAATTTAAATACTTTCAGGTCTTGTCAAATGTCCAGCTGAGACGTAACAAATAGGACAAGACAAATAGGAAAAATTCTTTATTCCACTAAGATAAGGCATTATATTAATAGGCACAAATAAATCCATCTCTCCATATAGCTAAGACCTAAAACTTAGAACTAAAGGTATAGCAGTAGTACACACTGGGACCATAACCCATGGAGGCATAAGAGGAGATTAAGTAATTATAACTGGTTGACGTAATACTTCATAGCATCTTGATTCATAGACAAGATCTATGTGTGAACATATGTACCACATAAAAAAATGCATTGTTAAAGACTCTAATAGAAATTAAATCACTTGAAAACACTTTTAAAGGTGCTTCCATGGATTTCCCAATTCAGAATTTAGAGAATGCTATGCACTGACTTTATGACTGATACCAACCTGTTCATTAAGATTTGTAAAAATTCCTTTATTTCTCAATATCTGTACTAAGCCACAATGTTTCAACTACAATTATTATTGACTTTTATTATATCTTAATCTTAACATCAATTTTGAGTTTAACCAGGCAATAGGAAACCTTTTGATCAGCACTTGTGAACATTAATATAAGCAAGTATGCAGAAAAAAATACTGATAGAGAATTTGAACCCAAATGGATTATTGTTTGGATACACATTTTCTATTCCTGTAAACTCCTCTTTAATTGGTATGAAAACCCATATCGAATATTTTTAGGGTTCAATATTTTGCCATACATTTGGTATCTTACTACACTAATGTTTTAATAATTCCTATACGATAAATATCTTGACATAGCAGATTCCTCCCAGAAAGAGATAAGAATCCACATCCAGGTATAATCAAGTCAGATTTCAACTACTTCAAAAGATTTATTAAAATCTGAATTATCTGAAGAATGTCAGATAATATAACATGGAGAATCCTACGGAACCTGGGGGCTTCATGTTAGAAAAGAATGTTCAGTGAAGAATTTCAAAGGAACACTGCAGTGTGTGAAGTAGAAAGTGGTTAAGTGTTCTGCTTTAATAAAGAAGTTATTTGGGGGAGGGGAGCACAACTTTTACCGGATCTATCTGGTGTCCAGATTCTGGACAAAGAAGTGTTCATTATAGTAATTATCCAAATAGTTCAGACAAATCTTTTATGAGACAGGGGGAAGTGTAAGGTTGGCATGGTTTCCTGTTTGGATTACTTAGATTATCTGTCTTTGTGGATAAAATTATTCGAAGAAATTGCTCAAACCTATACTTTACTTCTTACAGAAAACCTCTGAATGGGCCTCTAATCTACTTGGTCAACCTGGTTATGAAATTTCAAGTGGGCTATCACTAACAAAGAACATTTTAAATCCATCAGAAAATCAGAAATTCAAGGGGGGAAATGAGATGATTTGATTGAGGTACTCCCCACCAACCCCACCAAACCACTAAGCTGCCCTCTTCACTGTATTCAAGAGTCCATTTCTGCCAATTAGCAACTTTTCCTTCAGACATGGTTCTGCTTATTGTAAGGTTAAGAAAGCGTTTTATGTTTAGTTTGAAGAACCCACTTGACACAAGTTAATACTTCAGCTAAGATTGTATTGTCAAATCTTGTATCAGGCTTCAAAATTTCCTATCATAATAGAATTCTCAAATCACAACCATTTCACTGAAAATTCCTCCATCCTATCAAAAATTCCATACATTTTTCACCTGCAAAATGAGCACAGAATATTTTCTGAGACATGCCGAAAAGATTCGTTTGTACTTATTTAAAAAGCAGTAATTCACCAAATTAGTAAATAAAAGAAATGATCTCAAGAAAAAAAAAACACTTACGCTTTTTTCTTTTTGTAAAACACTGAAATACTCTAAATGTCCTTTGAAGCTTTAGAGGACACTAGGCGATAAGGTTTGAGAAATTCCTTACGTATGTGTCCTTTCCGGTTTATACAGGTACTTAATTAGAATCCAATAACAGTAACATATCACGCACAATCCATCTTCATATTATAAAACCAGTAACATTTTATAATTTCTTTGTTAATCCTAAACCTAAAAATTCCTTATATTACCAGATGAAAATGCAAGACAATCCCTGAAATCATATAAGAAATTCACCAAAAAAGGCCTATTTGCACTTTGAACAAATGAAGAGCAACCCTGGCAGCTAGCTCACGTTTTAAGATCGCAAGTGCTACTTATTAGAGGAACCACGCTAGGAAATGAATAAAGTGAGAACAAAGATGCATGTTATGTATGCATGACTTTTTTTCCCCCACAAGGTAATAATTAAACTAAACAGAATTCTGCATAATGGACACATAAAAATATCAGTAAGTACCAAGCGCACATAACTTCTATTAAAAATAAAGCAAACGGACATATATCCATAGAGGACATGAAAGAACTTCGAAGGCATCCAAGGAAGGTCTTGGGGGGGGGGGACTTGATCAGTTGAGGCTAAAGAGAAAACACACGCACTGTCTTATTTTCAGGAAACAATGATCATCACCCAAACAGCAAAACCAACCAATGAAACCGTTCGCCATCTAACCTATTTCTATGTAACACAAGAAGTAGCCTGCTTAAAGAAAAACTTAAAAGGTCAAGTTTGAATAATCCAGCTATAGTGCTTACATTGAATTCTCAGCATCTTCCCTCAACATCCAGCCACAGTCCTTCCCTTCCCTTATTTTGCCATTATATAGACAGGTCCATGTTGTAGCATATTCGGTTAACCCGAATGTTCCTCTTTTCCCTCCTCACCACACACAGCTCATTTCATTCTGAAAATACTCAGAAGTTCTTGCAAGAAACTCTTCACAGAGCTGACTGCCTGCATCTTGCATCAAATAGAAAAGTGCAGTTACCTCTCACGTACTTGAGATTTTCCTTCTCCATCAAAGTAATAACTAGGACATCTGGCACATGTCTGGTACAATGACAGGCTCCTTCTACTTTATGAGAGTATTTAACATATGACTTGAAAGAGTTTAGGCACATACCTATTCTTTCTGGGCAGGGAGAAAGCATGCTAAAAAGATAAGCTTTAACAACAGTAACACTTTCAAATGACTTTGGTATTCTTGGCAGTTACACACACCACCCATGGCTGCCCGAAACACACAGGCACACAAAAGACGGCTCTCTCCCACCCCCCTTCGGCACCACAGACCTGGGAGATAGGCATAAACTAGAGAGGCAAGCAAAGGGAAAGTCAATCTCCCTCCACCTGCTGCCTGAAGTGGGGGTACTTTCAGCTGCCTGGCAGACAGAAGTCTGGGACACAGCCTCAGCAGCAGCCTGCCAACATCCTTAAGAAAAATAAACAAACACAACCAACTCGCCCCCCACCCCCCAAGCAAAGAACTCACATGGCAGGGCTCAAACCATAACAACAGCCCAGTTCCCATTAGCCCGGACAATCCTATTAACCAGGGCACCCATAAATTCATAAACCTCAGCAAGCCTGGAGCACGCATTGTGGTCTGGAACCGTACAGACACACACAGACACAGAGGAAATTTGCACCTGTCTTTCTTGACACAACACACCTGTCAGGCCCTGCCCATGCACAGCATTCTACTAATAGACCTCTGCCTACCTAGTTTAGGAAAGGAAATTATTTTTTTGTAAGGGAGGTTATAGGTGGGAGGGAAGGAGGGTGGAAGGAAGGGGGTGAGGGAAGGGGGGGCAGAGGGAGAGAGAGAAAGGGAGAGAGAACAAGAGAAGACACTTATAGCCTTGACTTTGGGAGAAGGCCACCCTGTGCTTGCACTGTTTTTATAAGCTCAAGGAGACGACACAGACCTTCTTGGAAAAATAAAAGCAAGCAGGTGAGTTCCCAGCCTTCCCCCAGGCGGAGTAGGGTTCTGGATTGCCAAGAACAGCAGTTTCACACTCCAACCTGCCTCCTTGGGCTATTTAAGACTATCGCCCAACCCCTCCTCCTCCTCCTTCTCTGCCAGCTCTCGACTTCCGAAAAAAGCTGAGAAGTGGCGGGAGACGTGTGAGTCTCTCTCGAAAGCGACTCCCCCTTTACCTCCCTCCCACCATTCCACGCCCCCCCCAACTCCAATCCACACTTTCCACCAACGTTCAGTTTTAGCAGGAGTAAGTGGCTGGCCCGCCAGAAGAACCAACAACTTGTTAAACTGGACTTTGGGTGATGTCTCCCCGCCAACGCCCCCCCCCCGTACCCCTCCTAGTCTGTTCGGCCAAGATAGCAGCTCTTCCCGCCCTCCTCACCATTCTTCCCAGTAACAATTACCCTCACCTCTGTTCTCCTCACTCCCCAGACCTCCGAACTGGGGCAGAACTGCAGGTACCACCCAGACAAGACCAGATCCGAGCAGCCCCGACAGCACCGACTGCCAGCGAGGTCTGCGAGAGTCTTCGCCTCGCAGATCCGCAGCCCAAGAACATCCCCTACCCCCACCCGCACCGCGATCGCTCGGTCCCCCTGCGGCGCTCGGGCCCCATCCCTCCACCACCCCACCTCCTGAGGCTCCCGCCGCCGCCTTACCCAACTCAACTTGACCTAGCCCTGGTTCCTCCGAGCTCGGGAGAGGGGCGCCGCGCTGGTTTCCCGGGACCATCTCTCCACCGCTCCAACCCCGATTTCAACATTTCGGCTTCGACAGAGCGTTTTGCGAGGAAAGTAACAGAGCGCCCTCCTCCTCCCTCTCCCCTCCTCCCTACTCCCCAGCCCTCTGCTGGGGTTAAAAAGGAGAAGTGAAAGGTATGCAAATGACAAGCAAATTGGAAGAGCCTGGAAGAAAGGCAGCTATAATAAACAAGACAAAGAGAAAGGACGAGGGGACTAGCCCAGGAGTTTTAACCGGGGGAGACGGGAAGGATGAGGCTTGGCGGAAAGCAGGGATCCAGGCGAACAAAAAGCGACCCGGTGCCCCTCGCGGTCCTCTCTCCCGAGAAGAGAGGGCAGAAGAAAGAAGGAAAGGAAGCAAACGCCTCCTCAGAGCCCAGAAACAGTACACAAAAGGTGACAAGAACAGCGACAAGTCCAGCAGTATCAGCCTCCCCCGCCCCCCCATCGCCACCACCACCCCAGCCACCAGCAGGAAAGAGAAAGAAATAAAAGCCAAGCGGATCACTTACTCTTAGGAACTGGGAGGAGCGGAGCGCTGAGTTCCACGGAGGCTCCTGCTTAGAAACTGTTTAGAGGCTATTTTATTATGATTCATTTAAATAACACCATTTTCTCCTGGAAAAAAAAATGTTTACACGGGTATGAGTAATGGGAGTCTCTTTTCTTTTCTTCTCATTCAAGAACAAGCCAGGACAAGTGATTCTGGAAAAGGGGAGGGGACTGGCGAGGGGGAGACGATACTTACGCGGTGCAGAGGGCAGTGGGACCGAGCGTGGTTTTGCCGGCAGGGAGAAGAGAACACGCGCGCGCACACACGCGGCGGTGTCTTGCGGGTGATGAATGTGATAATTGGACCGGGGCCGGTGAGTGTGCGCAAGCGAGCGAGCGGGGCGAGCGGGCGAGGGAGAGGGGACGGAGGGAAGGGTGGGAGGGGAGGAGAGGAGAGGAGTGGAGAGGAGAAGAGAGGGAAGAAGAGGAGGCAGAGGAGAGCAGGGAGGAGCGGAGAGAAGAGAGGAGAGAAAGGAGCGAAGAAGAGAGGAGCGGCGGAGAGGAGCCGAGCGGAGAGGGAGCGGGCGGCCCGGCGAGAGCTCGTTTGCGCCGCTGCGCTTCCCCGGCTGCAATGGTGTATTATTTCAGAGCGCTCCCTCAGCTGAGGGCTCCGCTCCACAACAAGATTTACTTTAAGACACAGCTGAAGGAAACAGGAAGACTGCACGTCACAGTCTGACTGACGTACCCGGCCCCAGCACCCAATCGCGAGGCGCCTTCGGATTCAAGGGGGGATAGCGAGGCAAGAGAACTTGGGAGGAAAAAAAAATATAAAAGGGGTGGGGGGTGAGGGGCTGGGAGGAGAGGAGGGGAGAGGGGCCCCGCGCTCTCCCTCCCCCCGCCTCCATCCCCGGCCCCCACCCCCGCCCCCGCCCTGCCACCGCTTCGGGGCGACGGGATCGCCGCGCCGGGGCCGGAGCGAGCCATCTGCGGGCACTGTGCAAAGCGGGCAACGGCGCGAGCGGCGCTCGGCTCACACTAGCTCGTCCAGGACGCAGGTCCTTCCCCCCTCCTTTCCTTTCCCAGATACAGCTGATCCAGTTCCCCGAGTGGCCGAGCGTGGAACGGACTTGGGTGGAGGGAGGCACGGAAAAGTATACTGGAGAAAAAGTGGGGTTTTAGGGGTGGGGTGGTATAGGAGGAGGGAGTGGGGTAGTTCAAATCGTTCCACCTTTTAAATGATCATAGATAGTATCAAGAATACATGTCACCCTTGCTTCCTTTTAAGAGCGAGGTGGACAATAAAATACAGGTAGGTTTGGGATTAAAATAATGGGTGCCAGAGGTTTCACTTGGGCTCCGCTGCATCTGGTAGCAGACCGGTATTGGCTGAGTTCCAGTTAATCTCCCGTCAAAATTATTAGGAAGAAGAGTATTTGCCCTTGGTTATTTGGATTGTAGGTACAGCAGCCTTTTTTGGGGGAGGGATGTTGCAAACATTACCTCGCAATTACCCCTTACTAACTCACTCACCCCAGAATGACCAAAGAGACAGGGTTCATATAGGAGTACACAATTTTGACGCCTGGGGAACAAACTTTAAAGTTTATTAGGGAAGAAATTTCAAATGCTTAAATTTCGGGTTTCAACGTAAAGCTTATAGAAAATTCACTTTGGTTTGACATTTCCTGGATGAAAAATAACCAGCAAGATTTCTTTAGATAGTGCGGCTCTTAAAGAGCTCCTTGGGGGTTTGCAAGTTACAAATGCTAAAGGGCATTTCTAGCCGCAGCCAGAATGTGTCTTTCACCGGGCACGGTAAACGGCTTTTAATAAAGTAACCGCCTTTATGACCTAAAGATCCTATAAAAGCCAGGACTTACAAGCGCTGCGAAGCAGAAACATTCATACCTAGTCGATTAGACACTCCGTTTTTAGGTAGGATGGGGACAAGTATTTTTCGTATGTTCCTCGAATTCAGGCGGATCAAAGGTTGAATGACGTTGGTTGGGACGACTGAGTGTTTATGAGGTGTGTTACAAGTACACTGGCCAACAACTACCCCATCTTCTGAAACACACACACACACACACACCTTTCCTAGGACGTTTACAATTTCAGCCTCAAATTCATCAAACTGAACAAGTCTTCTCTTTGAATAAGAATAGAGATGGTAACATGCCTGAGACTATACCCTGTAGGAAACTTTTGGCATGGGATTCAAACATTGAAAAGAAGAAAAAAAAATCAGGCTGGCCAGGGTAGGTATCAGGGATAAGAAAAGAGACTTGCCTGAGCATCCCTAGCCTTCATTCCTCCCTTTCTGCCGCCCCCAGACACTCCCTCCACACGGTTACAGAAACCACACAGAGGCACACAAACACTCCACTCACACTTCCAATGATCGGCTATTGTATCAAGTGTTACAATCGGGATGTGACAGTTTAGGCTGGGAACAGAAATAATCTATCAACATGCCCATTAGATGCAGGATGAAATAATGCTTCTATTGGTTGGGTCCTTTCGAGGTAAGCGGGTGTATTGAGCGCGGAAATGTGGGTTCTGTGAATGGATCAAGGCTACTTCCTTTCTTCTTTTCCGTCCTATTATTTTCTTTAAGTATTTGTACATATGTTCGCGCCAGCCCACAAATAAACTGGTAGGAGTAAAGGATATATTCCCTCCACACCTTAAAACCATATGCTCAGTTTGACATTTAAAAGGAAGGAAGGCAGGGAAGGAGGAGGGGGAGAAGGGGGAAGAAAAGGAGCCCAGAGAGAGAAAAGATTCAGAATCTGGACGGAAATGGCTTGAACTTTAGCCACAAGTTATGTCAATTGCACCTAGCGCTCGGATGCACGTTTTGCACACTCTACGCCCGGGAACCTGCGGCAGGAAAAGTTAACTGCGAACCCCAGTAAGCCCTCTGTCACTCCCGGGGGAAGGCAGGCCCGAATGGAAGTCGGGGTAACCCGCTTGGCNACAAGGAAGCCCCCCCCCCCCCCAACCAACGCAGCGGAGGCTCGCGGCTCGCCACGCTCTGCCGCGGCAGTTCGCAGCCCGCATTAGGGCGCAAGAAACGGCTGGTTGAAATAGGAGCGCGCGCGACGCTGGGCAAGCGAGCTCGGTCCGTAGCCCAGCTCCGTGAGCTACGTACGCGGAGCCCTGTCCTGTCCCCCACTGTCGGGGCGGCGTACAGGCCAGGCTCCTGGCAACCTCTCTTGCCCAAGCTGCGGCGCTCTCCCAGGTCTTGGGCCGCCCTAGAGCAAGGCGTGAGGCCCGAGCCCCCTATCTCTGGCGACTCCCGGTTTGTTTGCTGATAGGAGAGAAGCGATCAGTCAGGTCGGAGCCGAGAAGTCGCCTAGATATTGGCTCCATCTCTGAAACCAGCGGCCAAGCCTAGGGTCAACCCCTTCCTCCGCCCATTGGCAACACAACCCCAATAACTTAAAAGTTAATACAAGTTCCGACCGGTCTTCCAACAAACCTCACCCATGCAGACTGCATGTAGTTAATTATGGGAAGGGGGATATGCTGTGAGTTCTTAGTCAAACTCTAGCAGTTATCACTCATGTATCTGGTTCGGGGTTAAACACATTTTGACTTGACATTTCCTCGGTGTATTTCGGCCCCCTTCCACTGTTCTTTCAAAGCCCTTAGATGAAGGTAGAAAGGAAGACTGCATATAAGAAATTTAAAACCTTACAAAGAACCACCGTCAGATCCTAAACAAATCAATTCTGGGAATTTCAACCAGAGCAGCAGAGAGGCCAACGTAGGCGTGGATTTCGGGAGAAAGGTGCGGAAGATCCCTGCCTGGACACACAAACACACACAAAACCATCCACTCTCCACCATCACCACCACCCTGAAGAGGGGAAGAGAAAGAAAGAAAAACCAACTCCAGGGTGCAGGCCGGCCTGCTTGCGGCTGTCTAGAAGCGGACTGACCGCCATTCTCTCATCCCCCACCGCCCCATCCCCTGTGCCCAGTGTGACGCCAAGCCCAACCTGGATCTCTTCTGAATGGGGAGAAAAGTGAAATGCCACGAGATCAGTAGCAAGTAGCAGCTGCGGCGTTTCTCTCCTGGGAACCTCACTGCTTAGAAGCCTCCCAAGTGATGTTTGTTTAACCAACAGCTTTCAAAGTAAACAGAGGCCAAGCGCTGCAAAGAAGTTGAAATATAACCCTTACAAGAATTTAGGGCCGGAGTGCTGGCGGAAAAAGTCATTTTTTTAAGTAATAAAGCTTCCATCCCAAAGAAGGGTCCACCACAATGCCTAAAGGAAACTAGAATTATCATAAAAATATAAATTCATCGAAAGGATTCATTACAATAAAGTGACCTCCAAGAAAATCACCCTTCATCCACAAACACACACCTGCTGGGTTGGTTGTCAGTGAGGGAGGGGGCACACTACTAACTCGATTTTAGGGAAGTGGGCGAAAACAATCGAAGGGAGGTACATTCCCTGTCCCGGAGTACAGAAGAGTAGGCTGGCAGCTCTGCGCCGCCAACCCTGGCTTTGCCTCAGGCACCGAACTTTCCAATATCAAGATATTAACAGATGGTGGTGAGCACATGGAGGGCTGTTACTTACATAATCCAGCCACTCCGCCCGGCCGCGCTGAGCCCGGCAAGGCGTCCGCCAGGCCGCGCGCGCGCCTCCCGAGGGGTGCTGTTGCCCCCCCCCACCCCGAAATAGCGTGCCTTTCTCCAACCCCACCTGGCTCTTAGGGGTCTAGGATTTGGAGAGGTCGTGCTTTCAGGAAAACGTTCGCATCGATCGGGTTGAGCTTTACCTTCTTCAGTCCACAGCACTAAAGAAGCTGAAGACCCAAGGGCAGAGGGAGGCGGAGGAAACGCTTTCAGGGAGAACCGGACGCTCTCCCTCGGTATCTGGGGGTACCACGGGGTGGAATGTTCGCAATTTACATCCCTCCTTCTTTGGCTCAGATTAGCAGGTCTTTCCCAGTCACTGAAATACAAAGGCAGGCTCGGGGCCGCAGCTGAGGGGGAGCAGGGTGGGGTGAGGGTGTGAGTGCGAGGGGACGCCTCTGCACGCGGGGGCGCAGTGGGCAAAGTTACGCAAAGCCTCCGGGCACCGCCACACTCCCGAGCCTCTGCAGGTTTTCAAGCTCTGCTTCTTGCACCTGGGGAGTCCCTTTAGGCTGTGCGGCCGCCTGCTGCCTTCGCGGCCCCAGCCACCTCCCCCGCGGCCCGGTCCCTCCCGGTGTGCCTTGTGTACCTCCGCCCGCGTGTCGGGGGACGCGTGTGTTTGCCGAGCCTCTCCCTGACGGCGACTCCGGCCGCCGAAACCCGTGAGGAATACGCCTGCGTGGGTTGGAAAAGTTTCGGGTTGGGAGGGAAGGCTGGGAGTCGCCTCTCCTGGCACCCGGCGGGAGCGGGGCTGCCGGGCCGGCAGCTTCCTCCCGGTCTCCTCCTCCCTCCCGGCCCTTCCTTCCTCGCCGCGGCCCCGCGCTAGGTGTCGCGGCCTCTCGGCCCGGAGACCGCGAGCGCGAGATGCTGCGGCGGCGGCCCGGCGCTCCGAGCAGAGGGCACGCCCCTCCGGCCCGCGCGGGCCCCCAGGCGAGGGTCCGGGTCGCCCCGCTGGGGCCCCGCGGCCCTCGCCACCTCCAGGGCCGGAGCCCTGCTC
>NC_048225.1:91074215-91175308 GCF_002007445.2 Ailuropoda melanoleuca
CCCGGGGACGCGCTCCACCGGGGCTAGGGGGGCCTCCCTGGGGACCCAAGGAGTGGCGGGGGTTTTAGAGGATGGAAACCTCCCCTCCTGTCCACCCCCTTTCTTTTGTCAGTTAATGTAAGGACATTAGGCCGTTACTTCAGCTTCTCCTTTCTTTACTCTTTCGACTCCAGAGTGTGAATTCCCAGGAGGTGCTCGATTTTTGATGGGGTTTGGTGATTTTGGGTGATAGGACTTAAGTTATCCTTCCTGTCCATCTTACTAGGCTTTTATTCAGGAGCGGGCTAGAGATAAAGAGGTGTAGGCCGGGCACAGCAGAAAAGAGAAGGGAGCTCCCAGTTTGGACTTAATTGGGGGAGAGAGAGAGTATCTCTGCAAAGTTGCATTTTGTTTAAATTAGAGCAAGACAAAGTTGAAAGCCAGATTTCTATAATTTTTCTGGTGATATTTCTTTTATGAAGCATCTAAGTGTCTGTTTGTCATCATTTTGAGATCAAAAGGAAAATCCATATGCTGCAGCGGTTTTCGAAATTGCTATTTAAATATGTTTTAAATGTTTTATCCAACGTGGAGAAGGCTGCTCAGAGGCCAGACTGGTGACAGGGATAGCGGGATGGTTTGATGCGGAGCAGTGGTTCAGAAGAGTGGCAGGTAATCAAGAATCACCAAGGGAGCTTTTCAAAAACAAAGATTTCTGGGCGCATCCCAGCTAGGCAATCAGTGGGAGGACCTGGGCATCTGGGGGTCATGCTGTGTTTCCAATTACTGCTCAGATACTGACTCTGACCTTAGGTGTGTTACTTAATCTATCTGAGCCTCAGTTCTTTTCATCTGTTAAGTGGGGATAATATCCAACTTACAGAGTTGTAGTGAGTTTTACGTAAGTAAAATTGTTCAGCACTTGATTGGTGCTCAGTGAACGTATTTTGTCTACAAGTGTGTGCTCTGCACAAGGGCACCCATCCCTACTCCTTTTATACAGAACTCCCGCCCCCAAATATTTTGATGAAGGTACCTGGATGGTCGTTTGATCTGAACACGTATGCACATTTTAGCTTACGCACAGCTGCTACTTTGGGCCCTTTATGTGCACACCTCTCACCTTGTAGGGCATTAACGGTAGAATTAGTGCATATTTGCAAGCTAGGCTCTATGCTCTTGGACCTAGACCTGTCCATCCTGGCAGACAGGAAACTTTTACTGGTCTGAAGTCTGCTTTTTTTCTTTCTTTCTTTTTTTGGTTCTTTCACCTTCCCTGCTTTGTAGATGGCAGACCTTTCCTACAGAAGCTGCCCATCAGACCAATGAAACCACAGGACAAAAAGTTGTGTTCAAGAAGGGAACAACAAGAAGGAAAAAAAAAAGTCAACAGTCTTAGGTAAAACTAAGACAGATGTGTCTCATCTATGGTATGATTTTACATGTCTGAATGAACAACTCCCCCAAATCTCTGTGAAGTAAACTACAACCCTTCATGAAATTCTTTTCAAAGCCAATGATCATAAGCACACCCCGATATCATTAATAGGGGGCCCAGCCAAAGAGAGCTGTGAGAGGGCAAAGAAAGATAGGCGGGAAGGTGCCATCCCCAGGCGGCTGTGATTCTGCAGTAGTGTGAGGGGAAGAAAGCCAGAGAAAGGGAATGGGCTGAATGAGCAGAGAAACATCAAGAAGGCTGACAGTTTTAGAACTGGAGATGGCTGTGAGTAGCTAATTATACATCCCCAAGAAGGTATTTGCTGGTGCCCTCCAAAAGCTTGAGATAAGTAATCAGGGTGTTTCCTGGGCTGGGATAAGGGACAGATGGCCAGCTTGGGGCATCTCTAGTGAATGAACCCAGGGGTTGGGAGGAGGCACTCCCTGAATGAGAGAGAGTTCAAGCATCACCCCTAGATGCCTGTCTTCCTAGGGTTTGTGGATATCTCTGGGCAAGTGTGGGAGATTTGTGCTCTCTGGACCTGGGGGAAGTGGCTGAGACTCTAGGGTACAAAACAGAACTTGAAGACAACCACAGAGAAACACACACCTGGGGCCAAGCTGTAGGGAGACAGGTGACACTGACTTCTCACTCCCAGGGTAGAAGGAGCACTTTGACCTATACTTGAGATTCTGCTGGAGAGATGGTGGGGGCAGGGGGCAGAGGCTGAGAGGGGTACAGTGATGGTGGGGGCAGAGTTTGGAGGGGCCAGGGATGGGATGGGGGAGAGCGTTGGTGAGGGTGGGAGGGCAGTGCATGGAGGAGAGGAGAGAGTGTAGGTGTATGCCCTGCAGAGTGTGAGTTGGAGAGGTCCTGGGGTTTAAGGGAGCGGAGTTAGGGGAAGAGTGCAGTGGAGGGGTCTGTGACTGGAAGGAGGCAAGGGGCACCAGTTCCCCTGTGAGGTGGCTCACTGGGGTCTGACTGGTGCATGGGAGTGTGTCTGGAAGGCCGAAGGGGAGGCAGCAGAAAAAGTCTGGCGGCTACATGTGACCTTTGCTCAAGCCAGGGTGAAGGGTACAGTGACTAGTCTTCCTCAGACCCTCACTAGCCCGCTGAGACTTTGGAAGCCGTTGCCTCGCTTGTTCCTTCAGGCTTGACCGGAAGGCCTGGGACCCTGCTTTCGAGGCTGCCTCACCACTGGGTCTCCCCCTGGGGGTGTGGGGGCTGGCTGGTGCACAGTGGCAGCACCCTGCTCCCTGCTCCCCTCTCCATCTGCAGTCACAGCCCTTCGCTCCCAGCAGGGCTTCCCCTCCTGCGCCTCCATCCCTACTCTAGGCCCTGTGTTGCTCCCCTCACCCCACGTCCCCCTGAGCCTTCTCCTTTGCCCTCACCCCTTCATCTCCTCCGTGCTAATCTGCTGGTAGGGCCTGGGGGGAGCAGACCGAGGACAGGAGGGGGTGCATAACCCAAAGTGGACTCCAGGAAAATGGAATAATACAATTCAACAGATAACTCATGTTCGCAACACATTGCTCAGAATGGCAGTTGGTGACCCTGTTGAGGGAGCAGAGTGGACTGGAGGATTTGGGGTCTTATCCAACAAGGGTGGGTAGTTACGTGTTTGATTTAGTTGGGTTTCTGAAACTTCAATTAGGAGGACAAGTCTAGAAGAATCTGGATAAGGGGCAAAAGTGTCCACACCTCCTCCTCTCAATATCCCAGTGGTCTTTCAGTGAGAATTCAGAAGGAGGCAAATAGACATAGTAATAAGCAACGATAGGTAATTCAACATTTATTGAGCACTTCCAATGTTATAACTGTGCCAGATGCTTTACACTCAGTGTTGCCATTTTTAAATTCTCATTGACGATAAGACACACTATCAATTTAAAGATGGTCTTTGAGAGAAAAACAAAATATGATGACTTTAAATGTACAATGGATTGTAAGACGCACTGGTTTCAGGAACATAATACAGTAGGAGAAAAAGTGAAACTTAGAAGGGAAGAAATAAAGGCTATTAACGTGTAGTTCTCTCAACAGCCCTGATAACAATTCTCCCCACTGTATGGATGCCTAGACTGAGACCGGGGAGGGTTTCCCCGCTTGCTCAAGGCCACAAAGCCAGTAATTTGCAGTCAGAACTGGCACTCAAGTTTGCCTGCAGTCACAGCTAGGACAGTTTCTCCTAGGGCACATAACCTCTGCTTTGTCAGCTTTTTCCTAGCCCCGGTTCTGTCCCGACCCTTTTACCATCAACACCCCCTCCCCCACCCTCTAAGCTATGGAGATTTCCATGAGGAGCAAGTAATTCATTGGGGAGAAAAGGTACCAAATAGTCAAATTACATTCTTCAGATTCAAATAGAGTCTTTAAAAGGGTAAAAACCATGCATGCCAGGTTTTGCTGTGCACTGCAGGAAGCCCATGAATTCAAGGATCCCTGTATTGCTGAAAATAGAATTGTAAAAAATAAAAGGGGTGGGGGGAGAAAGTGAACGAAACTAATCCTATTAAACGTGGTAGCATGTTTTTGTGGCACGCCGGGAGAGATTAAGCACAGGAAAGGGGATAAGCACTGCTTCAGTTTCACTAAACTAATGTGACAACTTGTCATTGGAAATCTTTGCAGCTTGTTAGTAGATGACTAGCTGATTCAGAAGTGTTTTCTATCATTCCCTTTGTGTCTCCTGTGAGGGTTTTCTTTTTTTTTTTTAAATTTTCTTTCTTTTCCTGTTTCTTTCTTACCCATGCTGCTCTATTTTGCTTTTTAATCCTTCGTGTCTCCTTCAAGTCAAAACATTTAGCAGGCTCTAATCAAGATTTGGTTTTGAAGATGCCCTTTGACCTCCAGTGGCCCAGAGAAGCCCGGAGGGGACTGCCCTCCGTCCCCAACCCAGGGTCAGGCTGTCCTGTGGCTGGAAAACCCAAGCTTCTGGGGAAACACTCTCATTTCAGATTTTATTTTTCAATGGTCCTTTGCCTCTCCCCTTTCTCCTTTAGTTCTTTCTTGTTTTTTAACCTTTCATCCTCTCCCGTTTGCCTTTTATTTCCAGGCTTCTGATTTTTTTTCCCCCTCACTTTCCCTTTCTTTGCTCATTTCTAACTTCTTTCCCCTCACCTGTTTGGTTTCCATCTTCTCTTTTCATCTCTGTCTTAGAATTTCTTTTCCCTCTTCAATGCACCCCAATAACTCTCTTATTTGAGAGATCCAATGGAACAGATAAGACTGTAGGATTCACACTGGTTTCCACATCGAAATAACTTCTGCTCAAGGGGGTAGTGTCATGGGGACGGGGGCGGGGGGCTGCAGGAGAACAAAAGGCTGATCGAAATCAAGAGGAAGCAAGAATTTTAGGCTCAGTCACTGTCTTTCCAAAGCAGGTGTCTAGTGTGTTTGGAAATGTGGCGGACCGTCCCTCTCTCTCTGGCTTTGGCATGGCTCTCTCCCACCTTCCTCCTCCCTCCCCCGCTTCAACTTTCCCCACTGGCCTACCACCAGAGGCGAGATGTTGAGTCAATGGAAAAACAACATTCGCCAACATTAAAGGGAGACTGTTTGGAAAAGGAAGGCCCTGCTGAGGTGCAGAGGAAGCCTGTACATTAACACGGGCCACCTCTTATCTGGGGCAGCTGGGCCTGGGCTGCCCGTGCTGATTCCCTGGCTCTGCCAAGAGGCCTTCAGCAGAGAGGACCGGCCGCCTTGCCGGGGAGGGGGCTGATTGTCCTGGAGGAGCAGAGCATCACCAGCACTTTTAGAGACAAAAAGGCCTTGCTTTTGTCCCAGAGGCTTTGAGCGGAAACCTGCACCAATAAGCCAAAGTCTTGCAAAAGGCAGCAGTTCTCAGGGCGTTTGTCCCTGGACTTAGACCCAGCCCCTCTCGTTTCCAGTCCTTTCGAAGACACCCAAGCACTTGTAAGGACTGGCCATTCTAACCTGAATGTGATTTATAGGGAAAAAACAAGCTAAAGTGACCCAAAGGAGAATTTTAAAAAACGACAACAACAAACACAGAAAAACACGTGGCTCTGAATTGCTTACCGTTAAGTCTTGAGCCAGCTCCCGATGGAAAGATAAGGTAAATCCCTAATCAGTCAATAATTAACCGAAGCTCCATTAACGGTCCAGTCAGCCGAATCCCGCTGACACGTTCAGAACCCTGCTTCAGTGGGAGGGTTAGGAGGAACCTTTTGACAGACCCCACTCATGCATCACCCTAAGAGGGGTAAAGTCATGTCTGGGCCTGCCAGAGAATTCTTTTCCTAGGTTCACTCTTTTGGATAACTTCTGCAGATTCCACTTTTAAAAATCTCAGCGTGTGTGTGTCTGTGTTGTGTTTAAAGCAGTTTGGAGCACCATTCTGGTTCCAGGACAGCTTGAATCAAGTCCCAGATGTGTTCTGCTTGTTATTACCTCAGTTTTCCTAGAGGACCATATCTTTTCTTTCCTGCTTTGCTCATCACAGTAGTTTGCTCATTTTTGTAGTTTATTCCCCGTGTGTGTAGATAGTCCTAGTCTTAGTTTCTCAATGTCAACATCTCCTCGATTTGTGATAAAAGCAGAAATGCCTCTTGAGTGATAAGCAACCACATAGCCCTACCAAAGCATGACAATAATTTTCTAGTTTTATTTATTTATTTTTTTAAAGATTTTATTTATTTATTTGACAGAGAGAGAGACAGCCAGCGAGAGAGGGAACACAAGCAGAGGGAGTGGGAGAGGAAGAAGCAGGCTCATAGCGGAGGAGCCTGATGTGGGGCTCGATCCCAGAACGCTGGGATCACGCCCTGAGCCGAAGGCAGTGGCTTAACGACTGAGCCACCCAGGCGCCCCTAATTTTCTAGTTTTAAATAAGTAGAAGACTGAAGTAAATTTTTAGGAAGAGGGGCTTAGGTCTTAAATGGTTTTTAATTTCATTTTTTTGTTTTGGTTTTTGAGCTGTTGTTCTGTACAGCATCTAGTTGTAGTTATACTATGAGATGAGAAAAACCATCATATTAAGTGTGGTTTGAATTTTTCCTAAGGTCAAGGTGTAGGTCATGACTGGATGCCAGTCCATGAGCTTTTCCCCTAGTTTTGTCTATTCAAGCCTTTTGAGAAGTATATTCTTTCAGACACAGGGGAAATGGGGTATAAAAATGTGGCTTGATATGAATCCATCTCCAGCCCAGGAGAAAAATAACAAAAATTAAATGTTTGGTTCCTAAGGTATCAGTGGTGTGATTCCTGCATGTCAAAGATGGTTCATCCATTTACATTTCTGTTGGTTCCACAGCTCAGCCTCTGTGATCACCAACACATCATTCTCCTCTCCTAACAGAACTCAGTAGTCTGGGTGCTCAATTAATCGTTGGCTGCTTGGGGGAGTTGCCAATGAGTGGAAATTCTGCCAATGATCTGTGACACCCTTTTCAACAAACATTAATTGAATGACATTTCTTTTTTCCCCAAATCATCCATCTGTCCTTTCTTATGCAACTTCTCAGTTTCAAAAGGGTAGAAGGCATGCTTTCTTTTGGTCACGCATTTGGCCTAAGAAGGCAATCTCTGATTTAAAAAAATATAATCTACTACAGTCTTATAAATAAATCTAGGCGATTCACCAGCTTGAAGCAACATGTTAAATATAAAACAAATTAGACCTAGCCTTCTTTTTCTGTTTGTCCATTAAAACGTCTTGCTCTCACGAAGGTGGTTGGCAAGCGGTCAGATTCAATGTTGCTGTGACCACTTGGGGGTACAAGCGGGAATGGGAACGGTAAGAAGAAAAACAGTGAGAAATTTTTTTTCAAAACTGGTTGTTAAATTTGTAGGTAAACAAACTAGGACCCGGATTTCTTGGGCTTTATATTAACTTTTTATTGTTTTAAAATATGGAAAAATATTGTCTCACCTACAAGAGTGCTGTTAAGTAACGCAGAGGGCATACAGCAAGTTGTCTGTGCGATTATGTTGCTTGGATATTGAAATGAGATTTTAAAGAAAAACTGGAGTCTATTTTTCAACAGGTGGAAAGGCATTTATAATTACACTAATAATTTTTGAGTATCATATTAATGAGGATAGGGAGATGTAGACCTTGACGTTGGCGTGTTTAGTTACATTCACTGTGAAAAAAAATGTTGTTTACCCCTTGAGAATTTCTCAAGAAAAAGAAAAATCAATCTCCATCAATGAGCAATATTTTTCTCCCCAAGGGATATTGATTTGAACATTGACTTCACAATGGGTGAGTTATTTCCCTCAGACCCCCTATTATGAATTGTTAGGTGACATGTCTGTTATGAGCCAATAAACATGTTGTTTCTACTATAGTAATCTCGTTGGGGAGATTCCAACTTCTGAGTTGTGGTTGGTTTGGAATAGTTCAGCTTTTGTATGTTAAGTATTTCTATGGGGTATATCCCAAGTTTAAAAAGCAATATCTCTCATCTTCCTTCATTCTTAAATGAAATATGGTTTTTTCGATACTTCTGAGGGAAAATCAGGTGGTAATGAATAATTCCCTTTTCTGCTTGCCCTCAACTACATGTCCTCTCAGCTTCTGCGTGGACCCATGACTCATATGTAGTCATATAAATGTCTTCATGATTCCCTTTTCTTTCTATATGTCATGGTACAATATTGGTATCTCTAATTTTGAAAATAAACCAGATTTTCCAGAGAAACCAGTACATAAAGGAACATTGTGGTGGGTGGAAGCAGGGAAAGGATAGGTGGTGTTGAATTTTTGTTAACACGAATGCCCGTTCTTCAATGTATCCGTTAGGATTTGTGCATAATGTATTTTCTTAATGAGCTTCTTAAAGGGCGGATTTAGAATTCATATTAGATTGCCTTTGGGTTTGTTCATCCATCCATTTATTCTTGAACAAATATTAATCTACTGCTGTATCATGTGCCAGACACCGTGCTCACACTGATGATAATGATAAGTAAGGCCCATCTGAGGCCGTCACAGGCTGGCTGGGAAGACATTAGGTCGAATTGTTACGAATACATGTTGACACAAAATACTTTAGGAGCCCCGAGGCTTTGCTTCATGGAAGCTGGGAGTATCAAGGAAGCCTTCGGGGAGAAGGTGAGCATAAGCCTAGTTAATTAATCCGACCATGGGCTTAGGAGAGGAACAGAAGTGCGTGTCCCTATCACATCATGAGAGAAATCGTAAGCAAGTCACTGTACCTCTCTGGGCCTTGGTTTCCTTGTCTGCCAACTGGGCATAATAACATTTGCCTCATGAGATTGTTGTGGAGATTAAATGAGAATGCATGAAAAGGCCTCAATATTGTGGACAAAGTGGGCACTCCGTAAATGCTTGCTGCAGAGGTATAGGAAAGTGACATCACAGCACACTCTAGTATGAATCCAACAAATATTTTCTGGGCACCGACCAGGTGTCATGTCCCGGTGCCGGGTCCTGGGTGAGATGCCAGCAGTGTGTCAGGAGACCCCGTGACGGTGGAGTGAGGGATGGGATGACAGGCAGCTTGGGCACGTCCTGGAGGAGACACGCTGCTTCTGTGCTTGGTGAGCTGGTCGTGGGCTCTTTCTGTGGGGTTCAGAGCGCCAGGGGAGGCCTGGTGGAGAAAGAAGAGGCAACGTTTGTCCCGTCAGACCAGGAAGGGCCTGATGTGGCTGTGGTGGTCTCAACACAGGCAAGAGACAGGCAGACTTGTTCATTTGTGGTTTCTCAGTTTCCTTGAAGTTTTCCACGGGTGTTCATTGCCTTTCTGTAGCTAGATTACAGTCTCCTAAAAACAAACCAACCAACCAACCCAAGACTCCCATCTGTTTGCTGTGGCCTGTTATAATGTGGCGCCTCTGGTATACACCTAGTAAACACGACGAGGTCCTTTTCATACTTCCCTCTTCTCCACATGCTGAAATATTCTAGTCATTTCTGACGCCCCGTCAGTTTCAGAGCGCTCAGATTTAAACGCTTGCTTTTGTGCTTATTAAAGAGATTCATGAATTGGGAATTGTGATCATGTCACTGCCTAAAGCTCTTCGCATTGCTCTTAGGATAAAGTCCAAAATCCTGAATGTGCCTGACAAGACTTTGCATAATCTGGCTCCCGTCCTGGGCTCCTGCCTCATCTCCTGGAACTGCCCACCCTCCCCGTGTCTCTGCGTCCCTGGCCTTGCTCCTGCTATTTCAGTGCCCCTGGCACCCTTGTACATGCCGCGGCTCGTGTGTGGGTGCGCAAGGTCCCCCCAACCCTTCTTCCAGATGAACTCCTCACTTGAGGGGCCCGCTTCAAAGTCATTTGCTCATGAAATGGCTCCCTCATTTCCTAGGTTAGACACTCGAATGATACAAGCTCATATCACCTAGAGTTTTCTTTTATTCTGCTCACCATAACTGAAATAAATTATTGGAACGTAAGCGTTCTTCATCCAACAAATATTCTCTGAGCCCTTGATGTGGCCTAGATGTTGGGAATGCCACACAGAAAGACAGAGTCTGCCCATGGAGCTTGTAAGTGAGGCAGTGAGTGAGAAACAACTATAGATGGGAATATAGTGTCAGGCCGTGATAAAGACTCTGGAAAATAGTTAAGCTAGGTAAGGAGACAGAGAGGGCTGAAGGCAAGTTGGGAAGGATAAGAGGGCAAGCTTGTGGTTGTCTTGCTCAATGCAGAATTCCGAAGGCCCAACACATGCCTGGCATCTAGAAAGTACTTGACAAATATTTGCTGAATGAAAATCATGTTGGTTCAAGTAGCCCCGCAGGAGTGAAGGGTTGAATAAGGCTAATATAGCTATGCTTGCTGCTCCCCAAGTTCCCTGACCTTATCTGGGACATTGTAGTCTGTGTGTTCGCCCCACATTTGGTAGGAATCCATGTCAAACCTAACTCCCTGTTAAAGTTGACTATAATCACACCTTTTGTGTGGTAGCATTGCACATTTTCTTTCTTAATTGCCACGGGCAAAATAGCAACTAGTTGGTGAATGAAGTATTTATGCTTTGAAGAATTGATGTTCTAATCAGTTTCTATTTATGCCAATGATCAACTATTTCTCAGTGAGGAGGAGGAGAATTTTTTTCTGTGATCTCTGCGCGTCTAAGTGACTAATGAAGTCAATCTGGGCTTGGCAGATTTTGCCACAACTTGGACAGACGTGGTAGTCATGATATTGTGTTACTTCTCAGCTTGCTGGTTCCCTTGTTCCCGTTGCAATGATCTCATTTTTGGCATTTTCCTTTCAAAGCGTTATCTTCCCATTTTGCATGATGCCGCCGTGGGGCTCAGGCTTAAGGCACGGTCTGCCACTTTTCTTTCAACCAACCTTGTCTTCTTAAGGAATATTCCAAAGACCAAACATATTCTATTAGCTTTATTTTGTTTTAATTTGGGTGGCGTGGGGGAAGAGGGGAATTCATGCTCTCGCGATTTTCTTCTTTAGTTTGAACGAGAGAACTTGACCTTGGGGCTCAGTGTGAATTGAGAGTCAGACAAATTGAGTCCATTCTCCAGTCTTGGTTAAAAAAAAATTGCACAGCAGGAAGGAAATGCACAATCAGAATGGCTCCCATTCTCTTCTGTGGACCCTAGCACACCTTTTTGATTGTGCGGTCACCTGGCCCCACTTCTCCCATGAAACAATGTCTTTCCCTCCCCCAGGGGCCCTTTCTGTTTCTGCACTTTTATAGGAGTCCATTGCTTTGTTCGCATCACTCTTTGGACAGAAAAAAAAATCAAAGTGCATCCTCTAAGTTCATTTTGGCTCTAATCCCCGCCGTTTTGTCTGTCCCACCCCTTTCTCTCTGTGTATCACACTGTTTATCTCCACGACCAGATCCCAGACTCCCCAACAGAAAATCACACAGTTTATATCTGCCATTAACCAGCTCCCCCAACCATCCCATGCACTAGTCAGAGGTCTTCCCATCGTTGCTGCTCAGGAGTTTGGGGAAAAAAATTGGAAAGAAATGGACTATATTTCCAGCTTCACACTGTTTCCTTCAATCTCACCAGTTTGTAATTACATATTTACTTATCTTTCTATGTATTGACTGCTCTCCCTTCCCTCCAGCTATAAGCCTCATAAAGGCTGGAAAATGTGTCTGCTTTGTTGACCAAGGTATGCCCGATGCTGGCCAGAGTAAACATGTTTAATGAATCTCTGTGGAATATAGGAGCGAATATAGAGAAGGAGCTTATTCAGGGTGGATTTTCACTTACCCCAAAGAAGTAAAATGAAAGCAAACTTTGGTGGTTTTGTTTAACTGTGGGCAAATTGGTATGGACTGAGAAATTCAATTAACTGTATTCATCAATTTTTGTTTCTGGGCTAGAATCATGAGACTAAAACCCGGAATTCTTGGTCCCACCTCTTTTGTGGCATTAAAAAACAAAACAAAAACGAAAACAAAAACAAAAAACCAAGCCCAAACCTTGGCATATTACACCACCCAGATTTTTTTCTTTGTCTCAAAGAAGGCTCAGCTGAACAGTGGATTCCTAACCCAGTGCAACAATCACAAACTCCGAAAACCTCGGCTGCCCCAGATGATGTCACAAAACCCTTAAGAATGCTCACTGCTGAGCTGGGCACAGGTCCAGCAAACACAATTCTTCCTGCCAGTTATTCAGGGTCTTTGACAGATTAGGTGGTCTTTTTTTTTCTTCTTCTGCTGCTTCTTTTTTTCCCCCCAACCTCTTAAAAGGCGGTTCAGTTTACCTCTAAGCAAGACATTAGCTCTGGCTGCCCCAAATAACATTTTAATTGAAGTCTCAGTCCAAACAAATGCCCAGCCTCTTTATTAACCCCAACAGTGTAATTTTTCAACCTAAGACTGATTCAGGGGGAAACTGGCTCACTTAAACTGCCATGCAATGGGACATGGCAGTTTTCCTCAACCAGTCTCTTTTCTGACCTTGATTTGAACCTTAATCTCTTCTAACGATGTTTTCTTTATTAGCTGCTCACAGCCGTGGCACAAGACTAATTTTCCTGTTTTTAGACTATCAGTTTACAGAGGTATTTCACCCTCCTTTTTGCCCCCCAAAGCAACCAAGATTTCATGGACCTCTTTGGGAAAGGGAAGGGAATACCTATTTTTCACATTTGTTATTGTTGGTGGTGGGTTTTTGTTTTTGTTTTAGATTTAGTCATTTAAATAGTTGCTTTGCAAAATGTTGTGTAGAATTTTAGATTGTATTTTTGAGGTACATTAAAGTTTACGTACAAAGAAATCATACTCTGAATTGTCAGAAAAACCTAAAAAAAACCCTTTTAAATGATTACAAAAGGTTTTTCATCAATAGCCTGGTCCACACTAAAAGTGAAAACTAAGGCTATTATCTGAATAATTCAGGCAAAAACAAAATGTTTTTATTAGAGACCTCTAATCTTTTCGGGGAGATCTGAATTATCCAGATAATTGCTGCAATTCCTTCCTTCATTTTTATGCTTAAACATAATCAATGAGTAATGACAGAGAAAAATCATTTTTCTTCATTATACCTTCCCATTTTTTGACATTGGTAAAATGATCCAAATTAAAAAGGAAAAAAGCGCACCCTTTTCAATAACAATGACAAAAATGTGTTTCTCTATTTGGAGTATACCTTAATATAGCAGAACTATGTAGGTAGAAAAACAGTGCTTATGATCATGTGCTCAATTAGATTTATTACAGGTTTTTGTACTTTTTGGCATTAGTGTGAAAGCATATTGGTTATTATTTTTTATAACCTAATTGGAGGCTTTGTATCTAGTTACCCCTCTGTTCTCAGCTTAATACAATAGTTTGTTGATTGCAAAAATTACCTTTCTGTGACTTTAAAGTCCTAGAACTAGGACTGCTACTGAAAGTTGGGGATTCAGCCTGGTGTTTGGAGGGCAGCGACCATGTGCCCTCTGGGTGTGAGGAGGTAGGCAGCTGGGAACAATTGTCTGTCCCCTGCGGTGTTCGGTGGCATTAGCAGCATGTTGGCACGATAAACTTTGCCTTCATTTCACTGGCTCAAACAATTAGTGGGATTGAATCAGAGTTCTCCTAGATCATAGTTTATTATATGTTATTAAATTCCATTATTCAAGAAGTTGCTGCTATGATTATAAAACTTCCCAACATATCCTGCAAAGCCCTCATCTCCATTCCTGGTGCATTTCCTTTTACATTTATCTTTTTCTTCTCTGACGGGGGACAAGTTTTTTTTCCCCCCCTTTCTCTTTCCCCTTGGTACTTATTTAAAGAGCTAAGAGCTAATTTGAAAATACATCTACGAAAGGACAACAAAAATGAGATGTGAAAAAAAAAACTGGATGAAGATTCTTAATTAGTCCATTATTTGACACGCACGATTTAACATGGTATGCTTAGCATTGTGCATTCCCCAAAAGAACAAGGCTCTTTTTTTTTTTTTTTATCCCAAACTTTAACTCCCTCTCATTCATTATATCCCTTCTTGTCACTTTCCATTAGCTGATCATGACATCCTTTGCTGGAAGGGCGAGCAAGCAGATTACTTCCAAACTGGTGTAAGTGACACTCAAAAGACTGGCCTAAAGGGGGTTCTGTGGCAGCAACCAGCTCCTCAGCCCCTGGAGCTGGAGAATGTCATTTCAATAATATATTGGAGTCCGTTGTCATATCATTTCTGTAGCAACTTGGCAACTTCCCAGAAAGTGGTAGGAATGGGTCTTCTACCGTGATGTGGAATCTGATGTTATCACTGTCGCTGATGACAGTAAGACAATAGTATAGTATAATAATTAAATTAATAATAATGATAATTATTATTAATTATATAAGCTATTAGGAATATATAGTAATATTATTAATAGTATAGTATAATAATAAAAATAATAATTATTATTTTTATTATCTATTGAGCCAATCTAATCTTTGTAACCAGCATCTTGCATTTTACAGATGAGAAAACTGAGGACTGAAGTGGTTCAATAAATTGCCCATGGTCTCACAGCTGATAAGTAGCAGAGCTGGGGTTTTAACGGAGGTCTGGCAGACTCCCAGCTGTGCCTCTTTCTGTTAAAGCAGGTTATTCATAACACACCAACTTTTGGGAAACTTCACCGTGTCTCCCTAATTTTGTTGCAACTGAAAACTAACCTGTCACCAGGCCCTTCTGAGTGGGGGTGGAGATGACTGAATTTGGCAGCCAGGGATCAAACATACATGATCCAATGGTACTAAGGAGAGAAGTGCAGAACCTGACCCTCTGATCGGGTCAGCCCCGGAGAGACGAACTGCTCCCACCCCCCCACCCCACCCCACCCCACCAGCCCTCTCCTACTCTCAAAGGTCCAACCTTGGGAATCATCCTCAGCCTTGGAAGGGCATTGCCTGGGAAGAGCTGAATAGTTGCAGATAAAAGGTGTATCCCAGTCACAGACAGCAACAGAATCTGACCTGAACAGTGTTGGGACCAGTCCTGGCTGCCACTCAGACCCTCATGCCAGCTTCCGGCCTCCTAGGCTCCTCTGCTCCTGAAGAGACAAGTTTTCTTCATTAACCAAATTTTGGCTTCTTTCCTTCCACGTGAAGCACGTTTTAGCTTCTTTTCCCAGTGATCTTCGAAATACTTTGGTCCTAAAGTAGAGAATAGGGAAATATAGAGCAGTATGTTAACTTAAAGTTGTCTGTTATTCAACTACCAGGAGAAAATTCATAGTCCCATGATCTATATCTTTTCCGTTTGGGCTATTCATAGAGGCTAGGCCGTAAGCCATGGTGGTTATAGGATGGACTCTGAAAGCGGATCACCTGTGTTTAAATGTAGACACTGCCACCAGCAGTGTGACCTAACCTCTCTGGATCCCAGTTTTCTCTCCCTCAGAGAGCTATCGTGACGATGATCTATGCATGTGAAGTAGCCAGTCTATGGGAATCTGCTTACCGTTACATTCGTGCTGGTCAGCGATCTTGTCCTACTCGCTGCTTCCGACCGTGCTCCAGCCTCCTTGAATCCAAGCCCATATTTGACTTCATCCTCAGCCGTGATTCCACCCCTTCTCAGTCCATGTGGTGTCAGTAGCCCCCCCGACACCTCACCGGAGATTTTCCAGGTCTCAGTTCCTGCCCCTTTAACCATAACTCTTAAGTAAGCGCCACTAGCATCTTCTTTCCTTGCTGGCGTGATGGACGCATTTCTGCCTGGATGCCCTGCTCGCCCTGCCTGAAGCCAAGGCAAAGCCTGAGCGCAGCCCTCCTTCTTCTCAGCTGGCTGGAAGGCCTTGGAGCGAGGGCAGGTGGAGGCAATAGCATCGTAAAGACAGCAGCAGCATCAACCCACAATTCTGGGGCCTCTAGAATGTCAGTGGAAAACTAGCTTCCACATATAGAGATGTGCGCAATACCAAAGCAAGTGTATTTGTTTAAATCCCTTTACGTGTAAAAAAGGAAGGTAATTATGAATGATTTTTTAAAAAATCTTCTTTTTGAAAGCCCTCTGTTGTCAAGGCCCCCCTCCCAATGATCCTTGTGCCTCTGAGAAGGGGAAAAATATGTATGTATGTATGTATGTATGTATGTGTATTTTAACTGGGGGGAGTGTGTGTGCTGGGAGAGTGGCCGGCCAGTGGCAGGAATGAGGAAGAGGGAATTATGTTTAATGAAACTGGGAGTTCACATGGACCTTTCAGACGTAAAAAAAAAAACAAAAAAAAAAAACGTTGATTTTACATGCCAAAGTCTTGAAAGGGCCTCACGGCTTTGGTGTCTTTTTCCAGATGGCAGATGCCATTTTGTGTTTTGCATAAACTGACTAAATTTGCTTGCTCTTTGTACTTATTTCAGAGGCAACCATTCTTTGCTTTCAATGGGACAGAAGAGCTCCTTGGCACTGGAACCCTCCTGGTCTGGTGAGGGAGGGAGGAGGGATGGTCTGAGGACACACAGCCATCAGCCAAAACTTCCTACGTTCAGATCAAGGAAAGAGGTTGCGCAGGACGCTTGGATCCGTGTTGCCTGAAGGAAGGTTTGGACCGTGCGAGCGAGTCACAGAAGGTGAGCCATGCTGAAGAACTTCCCAAGCTCTTTCCAGTTTGTCCATTTTTATCTCCATGGAGGACAAATAGGTTCATGATGCTCTTATTTCAAGTCCCCTACATCTTGCTAATTGCTGGTTGTGTGATCCTGAAACTTAATTCCTCTGTACTTCAGTTTCGGCAAAAAAAAAAAAAAAAAAAAAAGATAGGAATAAATAACACTCCTCTCTTAGGATTGTTGTGAAGATCCCATGAGTTAGTTAATCCATGTAAAGGATTTAGAACAGTGCTTGGCATCTAGCAAGTGTTCAAGAAATGTTGGTAGTTATTATTGTTATGATTCATTTCTGTGGAAATTTGCATTTTTTCCCCTTATTTTCTGAGGAGAGACCTGCCCTCCTCCCATTGTCATTATGCCAACTCTTTGGGTTCTTTTTATGGAAATAGACTGGTAATAGAGTGGTTCAGCTGTTGGCTTCGCAGTCAAACAGACTCAAGTTGAAGTTCCTGAAGGAACAATCAATAGCTCTAACTCCTCAAGAGTGACTCCATTTCTCCAAGCGTCAGTTTCTCCATCAGTAAAACAGGGATGATAATAATCATACCTGCTTCCGTAACATTCTTGAGAGGATGAAACGTCACAGTGCTTGCACGATACCTGGCAAGGATGTAAAGCATGTTGGTATTGTTATTATTTTTGCTGCCCCCAAATATAGCGCTCTTATACTCAAAAGTGACTCGAGGAGCTCGTCAGGGCTCCAGGGCTCATTCACGTCAGCTACCTCACCAGAAAAAAGAACACACTCAGAAATAGAAAGATGCTGTGAGGCCGCAGCTTTACTGGGACTCTGCCAAATAATGACACAGAATTGAGACAGTTGCATCTTGCTCAACATGGATTCCAATTAAAGTTAGAAAACTCAAATTTCCGAGGAGGCCAATCCCCACTCATTACACTGGGGATGATTCCAAAGCCCAGAAACTATTGGGATAGGAACTGCGGTCTTATTTTTCTGTCCTAACCACCGCCCCTAGTCTCCCCCCACCCCCGCCCCCCAAATACAGTGTAGAGTCAGGTAGGCTGTGAGAGAGCAGTTGTGACCCCGCTGGTCGCCGCTCATGGAGGAATCTTGCATTTGCATATCATAAATATTTAAATTTCACATTTTCAAAAAATGCTTATTTTTTCTTTCCTTCAAACTGAAAATGGTTAAAAGTTGCATCTGTGAGTGAAAGAAACCCCTCTCTAATCATGTTATCGAACAGTTGAAAACCGTCTGGATCATGTTCGTTATTTTCATCCAGCAATGAAGAGTAGTTTCTATTAATAACTGAATAAAGAAAAAATAGTGAGCCCTTGAAACTTTCACCCCAAAGCCAGCACAAACCCTAAAAAAAAACCCCCAAAGAACATGGACCAAGGAAGTAGGAAAGGCATCACCGACCTCGCAGATAATTTTGTTTGCTCTGTTAGGTCTTTCTGACCACCCCTCTCTGCTGCCCTGTCACTTCCCACAGTGAGAACAAGATGGGACTTGAGGCAGGAGAGAAGACACAGCGATGACTTCCTTTCTCAATGCCCCATCTTTTCCTTCTGACCTCGTGCTTAGAAATTTCTCAGAGAGTAGGATGCTTCAGTTTCGTTATCTTTAACAGTCAAGTAAGAGACGAAAGGAAGCGCAAACAAAAGTCAAAAGAGAGAAAGTACTGGTCAGAAGGGAAAGGGAAGAGGAATTGGAAAGAGCACAAAGCTATGTTATGAACATGGGGGAAAGAAAGGACAGAGCGGCAAAAAGGAAGGAACTTCACAGTCCTCTGACAGGTGGCTAGCTGGCCAGTGAAGAGGCAGCCTCCCCTTCTGCCCTGTGGAGACAAATGCTCAGCAGGAGAACTACATTTCCCAGCCTCCCTTGCAGTGATATGGGACCATGGGACTGGCTCTTATCAGAGGAATGTGAGCTGAATCGAAGAGACAGGTGTTACTTTGAGGCTCAGTTTAGACTGCAAGTAGCTTCTCTATTCTCTCTGTCGTCCATCTTCTGGCTAGATAATGCCTTCATGTCATCCATGCATAGAAGACATAGAGCCATCCCATGGAAGGAATGTAGATTCCAGAATTCCTGCTTGGACAAGAGCAGCCCACAAGAGTTGCCCAACCAGGAATATCCACATTAGATTTTTTTGTGAGTGAGAAATACGTGTTCGTATGTTTAGCCCCTGACCTTTTGGGGATTGTTTGTTTTACCGGCAAACATTACTTACCTTGACTAATCTAGAAATTGATACTGGAAGGGAGCTCCAGAATCAGTTACTTTTTCTTTTCACCTTTGCTTTAAAAACCAGTTCATTATTTCCAGATATCCTCTTATTCTTCTATTATGTTGTCCAAAGCGGCCAATAACAACCAACACATGCTATTTTTCACCTACAAGCTCAAGAGTCATGTGGTCTGACTTTCGAGTTACTAAAAGCAGCAGTTTTGCCAAGTATTTTTCCACTGCATGATATGGATCTCCAGCCATGCCGACTAACGTTTCTGCTTCTAGCAACTTGACCACAGAGTCAATGCCACATATTTAGGGTTTTGTTACAGGACACCATATCTGGTATGAACTATTATAGGCGAGTTTAGTCAGAAAAATAGAAGCCTCTTGTGGCAGATGCAATGTAAGGTGTTCACCAAATGATTTCTCTTCCCTGGGCCCTTGGGAAGATCATAATTTCATCTTCTGTGTAATTTAATTGAGGCCATAGGACCAATTCTTTGTAACGGAGTGTAAACAAAAGGACCATGCCACCTTTGGTCCTCGGAGTTAGGAGCGCGTGTATGTTTTCTGTTTCTTTCTCCTCCTCTTCCACGGGGATCTTGAAGGACATGTGTTCCAGATGGTAGAGTTACAAGATAGAAACCACTCAGCTTGTCACCTGAACAAGAAATGACCTGTATTTTGTTATACTATCCAGGGTTTGGGGGGGTGTTTATTACTGAAACGTATCTATCACATTCTGACAGTACTCAAAGTATTTCATCAGGGAGGAATTCAGTGTAAGGAGGTAGAGATTAACAAAAGCAGAATCCCTGGGAGAGCCAGGGAATGAAGGTCAAGGTTGTTGTTGCTAACTTTCAGGACATCTGAAGTGAAGGCATCAGCAGGATGTCAGATTGCCACCGATGATCTCAGCTGCCTGCAGCACCCACGAGGGTGAGGCCTAGAAGGATGATCTGCAGCCCCATGTCTGCTTTCTGTCCTTGCCCACGCACCTGCTTGTAGCTACTGACCGATAGAGAAAAATGGCTTTCTCCTTTCACCTTTCAATGATTGCAAGAGCATCTCTCAGTGGCAGATAGGACCAAGAACCCTACTGCGGAAGGAGCTTGGGAATATAGCTGTCAGGCTTTCAGCCCTTAGGGGACAGAGGGGAGCTTAGAAGGACAAAGATGGTGCTTATTGAGTTTCAACAAAAAAACGTTGGGCACAAATGCTCTTTGTCCTTCCCAGAGGAAATCCAAATGGTCATCCCTCCATAACCCATTTTCTCTTGATTTTTGAGGGCAGATCTTAATTAATTCTTTATTCCCCAATGACAGATAATGCCAGACAAAAAACTGTTGTGAATTGGTTTGTATGGAATGACAACAGAATCAATAGCAGATAAGAAAGTTGTCCCCATGTATTTAAGATAGATTTCAAGGGTCCTGTCCCTGGAATCTGATGATTCTCTCTAATGGCTGCCCTAGTTTCTTCCCCAGCTTAAGCAATTTCCCTTCCTAGTCTGCTCGGGGTGACCATGTAGAGCTGTTTGCTCAATGAGTGACCTTCGCTTGAGCTCTGGGTCCTGTCCACACAGCCAAAAAGAGGAGAATTGGATAACGATCTAGGTTATTGAATCCATAGAGACTGCCAATTAATGCATATCTTAATTCAGTTTAAGATAAATACGTGTGTGTGTGTGTGTGTGTGTGTGTGTGTATGCATTATCAAGTTGCCTGTGTAGAGTTAGTCAAAGTATTTCTATATTTTGTTCATTTGGCTCTGCTCATGACTTTTGTGCTTTGACAGAGCTGGGATCTCTTTGGGAATGTAGGACTTATGAGTTTACATTGGGGCAGGGTGGGGAGTATTGTGTATCAGTGAGGAGGGGAGACTTGGGTGTTAGAAAGGACCCGTTAAGCCATAAGAAAAGGATACTCAGGAAAGGGAGGGCGAGACCCTGGTGTGGTCTCATCTAGAAAGGCACAAAGTTAAAACCCTGTGGAAGATTAAAGACATCCTCTTGATATTTATTTTCCTCATCAAAAAAGGGTAAGACTATTGTGCCTATGGTAAAAATAATAGTAGAATGACTCAGACTTATTTACAACCATCAAAGAAATGAAAGATATGGATCATGTCACTAATTAATCTTTTTATCATTATGAAGTGGTGGCCGTACCCAGCCGAAGTATTGTGTGCATAATAGCACAATTATGGGGGATGTGATGATGTAACAGCTGTTAGTGCCCAGTGTTTAGCCTCTCTTTTCCATTCCCACCCACCCTGATCTCTGGCTATATTTAGTTGTTTTACACAGTGTACCTGGACCAAAGTCTATTTTACAAAATTAAAAGAATAGAGAGAAGAGTTAGAGTCTTCATAGAAAAACCAGGCTCCACAAAAATCTATTTCCCTTGGTTACCCATGTTCCTTCTTGGTAAATATATTTTCTCTTACTTTGCACCTAGAATCATGGATGGAACACAATCATGAGTTTATTTTGTGTAAAGGGAAGTAGAGCATTGAGCAATCATCTAATGAATGCAGTCAAGATGGTTAGTGAATCTGGAAAATTCCACTCTCAAAAAAAAAATTACTTTCTCTACTCTGTAGCAGATTTCCTCTTGGCCTTAATTATCCACAGAGTTGTCCAATTTTCTGATAGTCTTTACCATTGTTGACATCACCTTAATAATTTATTTAATGGATTTCATTGGGTTCATTTGGGAACCCTTTATTCGAAGTGGCTGCTTTTATAAATTATTCAATGAGCATTGAACACTATTCCAGTTATCTGTTGCTGTGTAATAAACTACTCCAAAACCTAGTGACTTAATGCAACAATTTATTATTATCACTCTTGGTTCTTAAGGTCGATGGGTTCTGCTGCACAGCTCTTACCTGGTGTCCCTCATATGGTTGCAGTCCAATGGTATCTGAGGCTGGAGCCAGCTAAAGGTTTCCTGATTCATATGTCTGGCATGGGGCTAGTCAGGAATCTTTTTCTCTCCACAGAGTTACCTTGGGCTTCCTCAGAGCCTGTTGATCTCTTGGTAATAGCCTTCTTACCTTGTGACCAGCTTTCTCCAGGGCAAGTGTTCTAAAATCCATGTACACATGGCAAAGCCTCTTAAGACCTAGCCTTAGAAGTCATGCAGGTCACTTCTATGTTTTGTTTGTCAAAACAGTCACCAGCCAACCCAGATTCCAGGCGTTGGAGAAATAGAGTCCATCTCACAGGGGGGGAACGGTTTGTGCACTCAAGGAAGGAAAGAAATGGTGGCAGTCATCTTAATGACAAGCTACCGAAAGTGCCTACCAGGTGACAGGCACTGTGATAGGTACTGGGGAAACGTGTTGGATTAAACAGGTACAGTCTCTGCCCTTGATGAAGATTAAAACCCATTTTTAACTTTGGTTTGACTTGACAGTTTCCACAATCTGCTGCTGAGTGATAAATCTCAATACCAAGCCTACGTGGCTATTAAACCGGTAAGCTGTAATATGATACTTTGTGGTCTGGTCCTTTTGACTTCCTCAATAATCAAAGGGAATGAAATTTGTGATTATCTGATCCATAGCTTGGTGATCCATTTGATGAACTGATCGATCCATGCGTTCTTAAAAAGATCGGAGCAAAACTTGGGATATCATCTGTTGCTTAACACGTTGAGTTCCTGCTGTGCGTGGAGGCTGAAACTAACCTTTTAAACTTTGGGAATCTGTAAGACACTGAAAAGCCAGATTTTGCTCCTGATGACTTCCATTCCTTTTGGCAGTTTGATCATGAACAGGTGGAGCAACTTGTGACAATTACAAAGCAAAATGTGGAACCCAGAAAATGCGGGAGAAACTAGACAGGCGGTATCTTTCCATTTCCCTCTTGAAAATTACCTTTTAGAGAGACGTAATTGACTACGGGCCTCCGTTTTCTTCTCTCTCGTGTCATTAAAGGAAGGTGATCTAGGTTTGTTAAGTAAAAGGAGATTTCAGGACAGGAATGTTGACAGAAGAATTGGTGGTGTTCAGCAATCCTCAGGTCTTATCGTTTTTGGCATAGTTCATGTCCATTTCGCGGTAACAGCTACGAGGGGCTGGGGGAGGGGGCTCATGATGACACAAGAGATCCCTTGACATTTGAAAAACAAAGGTCAAAGCCTGAAAAGGTCCCAGAGCGGGCAGAATTCCTGCACACGCTTGTCAAGTTCCCTGCTGTGAAGCTGGTATCATATTGTGTTTCTTATGTCTGGACATCTATATATCTCACATAGCGTGAAAGGACATTATAGGGAGTATTTTAAGTAAAACAACAATAACGCATACTTTGCCTTAATTACATAGACGTTTCAAGTAAAACTGAGTTTTGGCTTAATGGCCCTATATAACAAGACTCCTCCAGTAACTTTAACTTTGTAACTCATACTTCATCAGTAGGGATACTTTTCTCACACTGGTCAATCTTGTGTCCCCTGGGTATCATTTGCTAACTGAAACTTCTTTCCCTTTCTCATGCCAATTTATTTATCTGTCTGAAATGCCTGTTTCTACTTCTCTGGAAATTCGTAATAAATTTTGATTATACCCGTCTCTTCATTTGGCCAGTGCGTACTTACTTGAACTGTTTTGGGTTATGTTGTTGTTTTGTGCCTGCTGATAGATATAACACTTTATAACGTTTCATGGGCACCTGATTTGCCCACCTCTTTATCAGATGCTAAACTGAATGGCAGGAGCTTCCATATACACGCAAATACATACATGCATATACACATATAGACACACATATATGCGCACACATACATGTTGTGTCTGTATCCACACATACACAGGAGATATCTCCCGACATGCTAATCCATGTATTCCATGTGCTACTTTCCTTTTGTTAAAATCAAGCAGACTACTTTGTAATTACCTGATGCATTGGATCAATACATATGTCCAGTGGATTATTCTGATTTTTAAAGCACCCCAACTACATATTCACAAAGATGAAAATAACCTAAATGATTACTCATCTTTTCTCTGGGAAAATTCTTTTCATGAATTCATGTGCACATAAGTACTTCAGCTATGTCAGTATCTGTGATTGATTGTTTGTGGTGAAAGTGATTTTTCTCTTGAATTATAGAAGTTTTCCTCTTCAACTTGAGGTTACCAAGTCTTTGACATTCCATGTCAGCCTCGTGGGAGTTTATCAGGGCTTTTTTTTTTTTTAATTGATCTTGAGGGGGCCACGAGCATGACTTGGGGGACTTCAGCTCTTCCTCTATAATGTCTAGCTAGCTCCCTGCTCTGACGCTCTAAATGACATTCAATTTAAGTAGAAACTTGGGCTTGGCCTCAGGAAAAATCTCCTAGCATGTGTCATCCCCACTCTTCCCTTTTCTAACCAATTTGCTTGTCTGATTTGGGGGCAGCAGGAAATGTTTTCTATCCTTCAAATATCATAAACCCTATTTTGACATTCCTGATATTACATTAACATGAAATAAGGCTTTCTTCTCCTAATTAGGCATATGCTTAAAATGCAAATCCTGCTGGAAGCATTAGTGTAATGATGGGTCCTCATTCCCATAAGATGATAATGACTGATGGCAGATCTTTTTTTGAGATCAGGTTTTGATAAGGGCAAGGTGGTGATTGAGTTTGGGACGGTGGTAGGTCACTGCATTCTTAAAGCAGTGTGTTCAGAAGTAGAATATTGATACCCATAGAGAAAATGATCCCTTGAGGTGGAGAAGGAAGATACTAAATCTTCTGTTTATTTTATTTTAAAATTTAATCTTAGGTAAGGATATTTTTTGGATCTCTCTCTCTCTTTAAGTAAGCTCAAGGCCCAATGTGGGGCTTGAACTCATGACCCTGAGATCGAGAATTGCATGTTCTACCAACTGAGCCAGCCAGGTGCCCCAGGGTGTGTATTTTTTTGATGCACACAGTACAGTGATACACATGTAATTGATAAGGGAAAAAACACAAGTTGTATATACCTCAAATATTTTTACTGATAGAACTATGTGATCTAAAAGTTTAGCAAGTATTGCTCATGCGGGGTAAATGTGGGTACGGTTTTCGTGATGCTGTATGGAAGAACAGGAAACGGTTACAGAACAAGTTTGCAACCTCAGAGTCCTGACGGCCGTTATTACCGCTTTCACTTATTTGATCAATAGGGAGTTTACTAACTCTCAACCTGACGCCAGACAGTCCCTTTTAAGATGTCAAGAAATTGCTCAATTTTAGGATGTTGACCAAAGAAAGTAGATTTTAATCATGCTTTTTCCCCCTATTTTGTTTTCTCAAGGGTCTCACGGGAACAGAAAGTTTTGAGAGAGTTTACTGCTTGTGCAAGATGACTGGTTGGGTAAAGAAGTCCAAAGTTTATTATCTGCAGAACAAATAAAGCCTGGGCAAAGGTAACTGAAACGAATGTCTCCCACCTTGTGCCTTCAGCCTGTCTAAGGGGATGTTTGCGCCAACGATTGCGCAACCGAGAACCTAATCTATGTGAGTCAAATGGAGAGAAGGCGCATTTTAGACTCCTACTGGTTAAAAATAGTCACTGACTTTTATCGCTTTTCATTTGATAGGTTGTTGAATGTGGTGTCTATACAAAAAGCGTATGAAAAATCTATTTGTTGATGAGATTATTTCTAAATATCCAGGTGTTGCTTGTCAGATAGCATGAGAGTAGCCGAATTAGAATTTTTTTCTCCTTCTCCCAAAGTAGATACTACACAGCTCTTGGCAAATACTAAAATAAGTTTACCAGTTCATGGCTACTCTGGACTTTTCTGGTGGTGGTGATTAATGACGTCAAGGACCATTGGATTGTTTTTGTGATTACTCCGCAGTAATTGCAAGTATTCAGACTGGTCAAACATATAGTGTGGCACTCAACTAGTCTTTTAGAAGATAACTTCCAATGCATAAATGTTGATGGGACAGTGGGAAATAACTGAGTGGTGGGAAAGAAAGAATAATGCTTTGGGTCTCCGAGATCCTTACTGACTAGGTATTGATCGAACCATACTCTTTGACTCTGTTTTTGTTGTTGCTTTTGTGGAAACTTGACGTTTGTAAGGCCAATTAGAGAGGTATTTTATATGGGACAGTCACAAATTATGATAAAGAATGAGCCAGAAGCCAGCTATGGATAGAAGCTAAGTAAATTAAAGAGTTGACCTCTAATTTTAAAATTAGGGACTGGAGAATTTTATAAACTTTTTCCAATTATATTTACCATCCAAGAAATACTTCTCAAAGAAATATATAAGAAAGAGTTTAAACATGAAGAACAAACCAATTGGTGTGCGATCCTCTTCCTAATTTTTGGATGGCTGGAGAAGTCCTAATTGATTTGATTATGTGTTGCATGAAATCCACCCAGAATTGTCTCTGTCCATGTGAGTATGCATGGATACACAGGTAGTTAAACTAGTTAGTGTCCAGATTATCTGAATAACCATAAGTTTATGGCTATAATTGCTTAAAAAGAAAAACCCCATAATTTTCCGGTATGGAAAAGACAAATTCCAATTTCTAAACCTAAGCCCTGCTATGACCTATGGTTTGGAATTTCACTCATGACCAGCTATTCACATGGAAAAACTAATTATGGTATAAATTTAGCTTAGACATTTGGAAGTACTTCTGTAGACTGAGACACGGAGCTGAGTTGTAAATGGGTTGGTAGTTTCTGGACTCTTTCGAGGTCCAGAGTAGACAATTCTCTTTCTGAGTCTGCAAATTTGTCATTATTTTTCCCCCCTGAAAATAATGTCCTTTGGAGGGTCCTTCAAGCTCTAGGATTTTGTCAGCCATCCATCCGGGGCTTACAACATTGTGTGTGAATTATCTGCTCTGCCTTTAAGAGGAGATACTTTCTGAGGCGCATTGGCAACTGTGGGAATAGAGTTACACTGAGGTCACGTGAGCTGCAGGAGTAGAGATGCTGGAAAGGTTTGTGATTCAAAAATGGGCTTTGAAACCTGCAGAGCCCATTAGATCAGTCAATGAATAACAATAATACAAACGCTACTTAGAAACCCAAGACCATTATGGCACCCAAGAACATTAAGGCATTTGCTGAAGAAGATGACAGAATAGAAGAGGGGAAAAAAGAGAGAGAGCCAGAAGGACTGAGAAGGACAGGGGTGAGAGAGCCAGAGGCTGAGCTCGTCTGAGGCTCACGGCTGGCGGGCTGCATGCTCAGAGGGCCTGGTTTTCCAATCTGGCACTGGACTTGATGAGTCTGTTTATTCAGCTATGGTATCAGACATTCCCTTTTCCTGCCCGAAGAAGTCCCCTTTGAAGAACTGCTCTGCTGGGGAGTAGTTTCCCCTTGGACGGGTTACTCCTGTTTGCAGACCTAAAGGAAAAGAACTGGAAAGGCCACAAGAATGTTCTTTAAAGCGATATTCCAGCTCCACGTGAAGGGAGGATGAAATAGCAGTAAAAGATTTATTTCCTGGTTGAGGTATTTTTTTCCCCTCTCAAGTGAATGTAGCACTGAACAAAGGTGTCACATGAATGCGACAGGGGTCAGATGTTCCTGGGTACCTCTGGGTCTGTGTATCGGGGTGGGCGAGCGCCATGCCGAGCGGGAGCATTTCAAGCTTCTGTAGGCCTGGAGAGAGCGGGAGCACACCTGCAAGGGTTGGAGGTCATTTGGGAGCCCCTGCAACCCAGTCTTGCAAGTCTGTGTCTGCAAAGCAGTCACTGGTGGGGACTTTATCAGAGGACCGGTCTTCACGTTCAAAGCAGAGCAGCAGAGAGAACTTGAGTGAATTGGGGGGACAATACTCATAACCAAATTGGGTAATTCAGCGGTCGACAATTTCCCTTGGGGGCTTTAATATTAATTTCATACAGTTCAGTTACACTTTTTACTTTTCAGAGTTTTTCCTCTGGCCCCCACCTTCTCCCCGTGAAGTAGCTTGTGTAGGTGTCAGGATCCTGAATTTTTTCTCTTTGGAAAAGGATGTGGCCAAAGAAAAGGGAGATTGTTCCCTAGCTTGTCACTGACAGGGGCAGGACGACAACCCAGGTCGCCTGACTCCGGGACCAGGCCTCTTTGCTCTGTGTTCTTGCGACCTATACAAAGTGACGATGGGAGTTTCAGAAAAAAGGAAGGTGACATTATCCATCTCCTCCCAGGCATGTGGAATGTTGCTGTGACTTTGAAGCCACTGCTTTGCTGTGTCCAAATTCTCTCTCCAGGACTGGCCTTAGGGAGGAGATTCAAAGTGAAACCTTCAGAGGGGGAAGTCTCATTCTAGTTACTGTGGCTGCCCATCGCTCTGGTGGATTTCTTCCATCGTTGCCTGGACCACATAAATCGGGAGCTCTCCAGAGTGAAAAGGGTTCTTTGTTCCATCCCTGAGATGAACCCTTTGAGTCAGAGATGCCACTTCACCGTGAGGCCTGGTTTTTCCAGGAGAAGGGATGGGACCCACACTCTCTCCTTGATTCCTGGCTGAGACTCAATGACTCACCTTGACTCTGGGGCCTGGAGGTAAGGTTTGTGCAGGAGGAGACATGCGGCACCAGCCATGCTTACTTGAGGAGTCAGAGCAAACCAGAATTTCCTTGCAGGGAAGACAGATTTATGTATGTCAGGGCTCTAAGGAGAAACTCAAAGAGGTCTCACCTACTCACTGCCTTTTTCTGCTGTGACACACAGAGCCTTCTATTTTATCTATTTCTGGATGGTTGTCTTCTTTCTACTTGTAGATCTGCAGTCGCTCCACATTAAGCTCTATCTTGTCATTATTTGTATCCTCTAAGACTTCCTACTGCTTAAAATATCTGATGAATGAATGGGAAGCCATTTTCAGCCAATTGCCTATTCCGGTGCCTCTCGGCCTATAGTTCAAATCCGAATCACCAGGGAGACAGGCATGCGTACTTTGAAATATGTCTCGAGATGAATCTCACGTGCACCAGAGTTTGAGGATTATCGTTTTAACCCTTTTCTCCTTCGCTTCGAGAGCTCTTGGTGCCTGAACAACGCTATAAGCACAGTCTCAGATTTGTATGTGATGTTTTCTGATTTATAAGGCTTTTTTCCCATGTTGGTCTCATTTAATCCTCATTCAATGGGGCTAACTTAATATGATGGGGATCCCTTTTCCATTCACTTTACAGATGAGGAGGCGGAGGAGTGATAGTCTTTGGATTATATGGTCAGTTCCTGGCAAAGCCTGTGTTCATCTCAAGTCTTGTGATTCCAGGTACCATGCTCTTTTGCCCACAACTCCATGGCTCTATACCTTCATAAGCATTGCTGTTCTTGGTGTGAAAGGTGTTATTCCTGATAATGCTTGCTGTCCACATAGCTGGGGATGGCTACTGTGATACATATGTGAAGCCAGAAGCTAACACTGTGTGCATTCCCAATGAAGTCTGTAGTAGGGTCAGTGGCTAAGAAGAATAAGGAAGTGTCCCTTCATGCAGATGTTACAGTGTGACATTTTTGGTCAGTATCAAATTGGAAAAGCAGAACTGCGACCTAGTGAGAGAGGAAGGTCGTTCCAGAGAAGAACAGTCTGGTGGTGGACCTGTGATTAAACTATATTCTCCTGATTTCATTTAGCCAGGGATGGAGAAGGGATGGGAAGCAGGCTGAGCCCCTAGGCCTTGCTCTGTGACCTGGAGTCCCAGGGATGATGAGGCCAGCTCTACCGAGGTTGGCTATTTTAAATATCTGTGAGGTTCACAGCTAGGGCCAAGCAAGATGATGAGGAAGTGGTGTGGATGTGTGGAATGCCATGAAGGTGAGTCTCACTTAATTCAAAAGTTTCTGAATGCTCCAAAGTTCTAGATAGCGTGTAGCCATGCTTCAGTGATGATTTAATGGTTTCTAGAATATTCTGAACAAAACTTTCTGGATGGCTGTTTACTCTTTGATTAGTTACACCGTACAGACAGCCTTCAGAAATAGAGACTTGTCAACTAAAAGAAAAGATGGGTCTGAAACTTCTGCTAAGCACCCAATTCTCTCCCAGTTAGCTGGGTAAGGACCTCTTCTTTAATCATGGAGTAATAGATGATTGATATGACTGTACCCTGATTAGAAAAGGTTTCATTTTACTTGTGCTTGGTACATGGAATTAGTTAAGGGTTGCATAGGAAAAGAAGTGATGGGCTATTGTTCACATTAAATTATAATGACAGCCTTCCTAACCACTGTGTATTTATTATGTAAGAAAAGAAAATGTCTAGTAAAATTCTGTATAGGTTAATAACACCTTCATAATATACTCCTTCTTTTCTATTGACTTGAATAGCCCTCCTACTGACTTTTAATGGATTATTAGAGTTAATTACATCAATTGCAATATAATTGATTCTTAAATACTATGTAGAAACCTCATACAATTATGGAAAAACAAAAGTTATCTAGACATCTCAGATCAAAAAAGATTTGGAATTCCTGCACATTTAATTTCTGATAATCACTAGTCAGTTTGGACATTAAGATTGCATGGTGTCCTGTTTTCTCTTTGCTAGGTTTTGACAGAATTGATAGTTTTACAACATTTAACTCAATACGCATGGAAATATAAGATTAAAGCTGTGAATGTGATTTTTTTTTCTAAAAAAAAGATCACTTCATGGCTTAAAAGCTGAAATGTGTTACCTGCCTAACACTGACAGAAACAAACTCAAGGGAAAATCAAAAGTGGATTTGATGTTGAGTTTTAGAAATCTCTTCTCCACAGGTGTAAAGATTCCTGTGGGTCTTAGGGTTTGTTACCTGAGGGCTTTAAAATATGACAAGGGGTTGAATTGCGCCTAAAGCAGTAAAAAAAATTCCTTGCATTTTATTACCTAGTCACAGGCTATGTGTTCTAATGTCAAAACCACTGGTTGAAAAGTGAAACATCATTAATGTCTGTTATTTGATGTCATATACATCAAAAGACATCCCTGTAATAGAGTTGTATGAATGCAACCTTTTCATTTTTAACTGATTTGGGGAAACTAGTTTGTGGGTATTGACAGTTATCAATGTGAGTTTTCTAAAAGACTCTGCTGCTTCACGGGTATGGATTTCTAGATCATTCTAAAATGGTCAACAAAAGAAATGTGCAAAAGCTTTATGCAGTGGGAAGGTCGCTGGAATGGGAATCAGCAAACCTGATGTTTTCTGTTGCTACTTAGCTTGGTGATTTAACCTGAGTGGGCCTTAATGTTCTCTTCCATAAGATGAGAGAGAGTGAACCTCTAGGCTTTCCCTACTGTGACTCTCCTCCCTTTGAACTCTTGGTAATCTTATTTTCTACAGTAATTCATTTGATTCTTAATATAAGCTAACTTATATCAATATGTATATTGTGCAAATCAATATGCCTTATGCATAGGGGATACATGTCTTATCTGGTTAACTAGGTTATAAATTTCCAAGGAGAGGGTCCACGCCACGTATTATTTGTATGCGCTCATCACGTACACTGTAGTACCCTAGACAGAATAGCTAGTTTGGTTGCTTGAGCAGCCAGTCAAAAGGAAGTATTTCCATTTATCCCCTGAAAGTCTTGCTATAACAAGAATAATGACAAAATATCCTACTCATTATGCTAATCTAACTTTTAAAAGTATTGTAAAGTATTTTATCTAACGAAACTTTGTGCTTTAAATCAGATGCATTTAAGATGTAAAATTTCATTCAGTTTTTTCTTTTTAATAGAAATTGCAATGCAATCCCAGTAATGGAACTTGAGCAGTCTATTCTAAAGTTCATCTGGGAAGAGCAACACATGATAATAGCCACGAAAAACAAACAAACAAAAAATTAACATGAGTGAAATCTTGCCCTGTAGTGGTGGTCAAAAGGGACTATTCATCGTAAGCAGTATACAATTGTGATACAGTCAATGTACAAGTGTGATGATAGAGAAATCAAATCATCAATAAGATTACAGTCCAGAAACAGATCTAAGAATATAGGAGAATTAGCAGATAATATGGAGGCATTTTGAATCAGTGGCTGAAGAGCGGATTGCTCAGTAAATGGCGTTGGGACAACTGGCTCTCCATCTGGACTCCTACCATACACAAAAGTAAATTCCAGATGGAATAAAGCTCTGAACATAAAATCAAATCTATACAAGTATTGGAAGAAAATATGAATGAGCTTTTTTTTTTTTTTTTTTTTAATCATCTTGGGTTAGAAATTCTTGGTAAGCAAGGTGGGAAACCCAGGGGCCATTAAGGAAAACCTGACAGAGTTGACTTTATTAAAAAAAACATCATAAACAAAGTTAAAAGAGAAATGACAGATTGGGACAAGATATTTGAATCACACATTACGGAATAAAGGGTGCTATTGTCCATTATTTAAAGAGTGCTCCCAAGTTAATGAGAAAAATAAATAATGTACTTGAAAATGGCAAAAGATATAAAATAAGCAATTCTCAGGAGAAATTGCAAATGGCTGAAAAATATGTTCGACCTCATTAGTTGTAGAAAAGAATGTACAATAAAAGGACATGAGCTGCCATTTTTTTAACCTATCAGATTGGCAAAAAGCTAAGGGAACTGATTTGCTATATCAGATAAAATGAATGAATATACCATATAGACCGTCAAGGACAGGTGTCAGGAATATGTTGGTAGGTGAAAGAAGCAAGTTGTAGAACACCGTACATTAAATGAAGTCACTTTCATAATACTTTTTAAAAAACAAAGGTAAGTAGAATTTATGTTAATAATTATTTATGCATTACAAGTACACATTGTCTTGTGTAATAGCTATCTCTTGGAATAGCACTAAAATGAGTGTAAGTATACATGGGTAATCTTTGGATTACCTTTCGGCTGGAAAACGTTCCTTTTGTTATGCTTTATTTAACACTCATCAAGCTGCACAACTGATCTTTAGGAGACAGTTACAAGTCATTAGCTCAGGGGTGTAATTGAATTGAGTCTTATATTAATATAATGCAGTATTTTATGGAATTTCAGTCAGCTCTGACTAAATTCTTCAAATCGATCCTATTGAATTGGGTCATTGAAAAGGGCTCTGGCCCTAACCCATGACTCTGGTAGGATCTTGTCAGGACCCCTTCAAACTTTAGGTTCTTGGGTTTTGTGCAACGGCTGGGGTAAAACTGCCTCCTCCGTCAGCTGGGATTATTCTATATGACATCCAAGGACCCTCCCCATCTGCCCCAGGACTGCCCAGAGCGTTAACGAAGTCACAACATCCTGGAACCCAGGGCATCAGCAGCATTGAACAAGTCAATGTAAATAAAGTCTTGTGATCAGTTTGAACTTGGTTCCAAGTTGTTTGTTAGCAAGGAGTTAACAAGTTCAGACCTTTGGCCATCTGGGTCTTTAAGGAAAGCTTTTTTCCCCATTCCAATGACTTCCTGTTCATGGGAAAATGAGAGGAAATGAACCTCTAACAGGAGGATGGACCCACCCTTTTCCAGTCGTGTGGCTTAATTTGTCAGGTGTAATATTGGCACCTGGTGGCTTGTATTGGCTTCCTGCCCACCCTTGCTGGGGAAGTATCCACATACTTGCAATAGGCGGTAGAAGACTTCAAAGCCATTTGTAAGAGAAAGGATATTGTCATTAAAGAACTTAATGGTGAATACTCCCTTTTAGTGATGTCAAGATAAAAGGAAAATTTTAAAAACACATTATCTAGAATTTTTTTCTGATGTATCATATGACCTGTTAAAACAAAGTAATGTAGTTGATTTAGTGACAATATATTTTTAAGGATACATATTTATTGATTGAGTGTTCAGTTTTCCTGTTTTTGAGAAATTAACAAAAGTGTCAATTATTTATCAGAAGATACTGAATTGCTTCTTTAAGGATATAATTCTCTTTGCCTCAAGTTCACCTTTAAATAGTACTCTTTTTATGTCTGCTAAAGGAATTATTTCCTTTGAATCAAAAGGGAAAACTACAATAATATCAAGTGGATCTGGTAAATGAAAAAGGATGATATGAGTTTTCAGAATGCATTAGGAATTTTGGATGGGCACAGCTGGTTCAGTTCCATACCTCTCAATTTTCAGCTAGAAATAATTACTGCCTTTTGAACAATGGTATATTTAATTGTCCAGCAATTCAAGGTAAATTTGTCTGTGAATGGGGATTAACCAAACTATAATCAGTGGTCATTAAACCAGAATAAATTCTACATAACAATGGAACTTATTTTAGTTTTTTAAATTAATGTAAACTATATTGGCTTAGTAGATCTAAAACTCTCATGGCAGAGTCAACATTCATGGATATGGACAACAAGATTGGCTAATCTCCGTAAAACATATGTTTGTGGTGTCATCATTGCAAACCTTAATCAGTAATTGTCATCAAATGATTAACACGTTTTTATTTGCCTAACAGAGTATCAAAAAAGTTTTATAAATCATTAATTGAATCGGTATTTATTGAATGTCTATTCTTTCGAAGACTGTAGAATTGGATTTGCTCTGGCACTGACTGAAGACTTCTATGGGGGAACACTAAGGATACATTACCAAGGTCCCTCAACCCTAAGAGTTGATGGCAACTTTCCACAGATCTTACCCTCTGTTACAACCTACCTGACTGGCAAACCTGAAATACATGAACAATTAGAAATAATATGTTTTGTGATATAAAATGCAGGGCAGGTAGGAGTCCAGAAAAGAGATCCATGCTGATTGAATAACCTTTGAGGAAGAGGTTAGTTTGCTGGATCTTAAGGATGAATAGTGTTTAGATAACCAAATAGGAAAACTGGACATTTTAAGTGAGTGGGGGCTAGGAATGAATGAGTAGGTCCTTTGAGCAGGTGCAGAAGACTCCAGCACTGGTTGCTGGTTCCTGTGTGGTGAGAAATAAGGTAGATTGGTTCAGTAGCAATAATATGAAAGTTTTTGTAAGCTCAACAGAGGAACGTAGGTTTTGAAGTACGAGATGGGGATGGGGTAATGTGATTTGAATATTTATAGGACGAGTATAGCAGGGGACAGGCTGTCAGGAGGGAGATTTGCTAGGGAACTCTTGCGAGAGAGGGTTACAAGAAAACTCCACATGGTGATGGTGGAAATGGATAGAGAGAAATCAACTCAAGAGACATTTTGAAGGAAGGGAAGGATGGGACAAGGTGGCATGGGATATTGACTATCTAAATAGTTTAAGATAACCCCACAATTTCTACTCTAGATGGCTGGATAATTGATAACACCACTGATCTCTTGAAGGAAAATGATGACTTCAATTTTTAGATGGGTTATCTTTGGGATCAACGGGATGTCCGGTAGGACGCTCCTATAGGCCATTATAAACGTGGGAGTAGTAAGTAGCCAAGGGGCCCGGGGAAGACCGAAGAATTGATGATGGAGAGCTACATACTGCCTGTAAAGCCCAACTCCACAGCCTGACTTTCAAAGCTGCTGTCATCTAGCCCCACGCTACTTATTCAAATTCATCTTCAGCTGCTCTGCCGTCTGCACCTCCCCTCCTGGTCCAGTTAGTTAGCAAACAACACTTGCTTTTGGGTCTCTGCATTTCAGTTCTTGCTATTCTTGGTGCCTGGGACCCACTCCCCAAATGTCTAATTATCAACATCTCTCTCTGCATCAGGGCCGGCTCGGGTCCTTTCCACGAGAAGATGTTTTTCGAGAACTCCAGTGCACACTCCTCTTTCTCTTTGTGAAACCCCTGTAGCATTTGCAGCAGGCGCTCTTTGTAAAACACGTGATCATATACACGTCTAGGTTGTTGTTTAATCAGGTCAATGAATACCTATCTTGTTTTGTCAGTAAAACTATAAATGCCTTGAGGGTAAGGATCAATGTTCCTCTTGCATCAGTTAGGAATTATATTGTACTGCTAAGAACAGAAGCTCCCAAACAGTGGCTTTAAAGAAACTAGGCATTTGATTTTGCTCATTGAGGAGAAGTATGAAGGCAGGTAATCCTAAGCTGATTTGGCAAATCTTGATAAAAGCAGAGACCCAGCCTCCTCCTACCTTTGCACTTAACCATCCTTAGCATGGATTTGTCACTTCAGAATCACAAGCTGGCTGATCCTTTTCAAGTAAAGCATCAGCGCTTGCAGACAGGCAGAAGTGGGAAAGGCAAGGAGTGAACAGGTTTTCCAACGTGAGCAGCCCTACCTTTAATGTGCTTCCCCGGACTCTCCATGCCACAGCGCTGCTTACGTTTCTCTGGTCAGCATTAGATATACTGCCATTCCGGTTTGCAAGGAATGCTGCAAAGACTGTGGGGTTTTTTTGGTTTGTTTTTTTGGTGGACATATTGCTTTCTCCAACAAAATCTGGGTTATTTTAATGAACAGAAGGGCTATTGACAACTTGTAGGCAACAGATTTTTTTGTGCTCTGTCTTTGTCGGTCTGTCTGTCTCTGTCATTCTGTCTCTATCCCTCTCTATAAATTCTTGTTTGGATACACACATACACACACAGAAATGGAGACAGAGAGATTATGCTCTGTGTCTATATCTTTATCTGTATTTGAATAATACAAATCAATATATATCAATCTATTACATATGTGCATATGTATATATGTAGACACACACAGAGGCATATTTCATTTTGTTGTGCTTCACAGGTATTGCATTTTTTACAAGTTGAAGCTTTGTAACAATCCTGTGCCAAGCAGGTCTATCAGCATCATTTTTCCAACAATACTTGTTCACTTGCTGTCTCTGTGTCACATTTTGGCAATTCCTGCAATATTTCAAAATTGTTCATTAATATTATATTTGATATGGTGATTTGTGATCAGTGATCTTTGATGTTACTATTGTAAGTGTTTTGGGACACGAGGAAACACGCCCATATAAAACAGTGAACTTAATCGATAAATGTGTGTGCCTTCTGACTGCTCCACCAACTGGCTGTTCCCCATCTCTCTCTCCCCTCAGACCTCGCTCTTCCCTGGGACACAACAATGTTGCAATTAGGCCAATTAATAACCCTACAATGGCCTCTAAGTGCCTAAGTGAAAGGAAGAGTCACAGGTCTCTTACCTTAAATCAAAAGCTAGAAATGATTAAGCTCAGAGGAAGGCATGTCCAAAGCTAAGACAGGCCGAAAGCTAGGGCTCTTGTGCCAGTTAGCCCAGTTGTGAATGTGAAGGAGAACTTCTTGGAGGAAATTAAAAGTGCTGCTCCAGTGAACACATGAATGAGAAGAAAGGGAAACAGCCTTATTGCTGATATGGAGACAGTTCTAGTGGTCTGGAATGAAGATCAAACCAGCCACAACCTTCCCTTAAGCCAAAGCCTAATCCTGAGCAAGGCCTTAACTCTCTTCAGTTCTCTGCAGGCTGAGAGAGGCGAGGAGGCTGCAGAAGAAAAGTCTGAAGCTAGCAGAGGTTGGTTCATGAGGTCTAGGGAGAGAAGCCGTCTCTGTAACATAACAGTGCGAGGCGAAGCAGCAGGTGCTGGTGGAGAAGCTGCAGCAAGTCATCCAGAAGATCGAGCTAAGATCATTCCTGAAGGTGGTTATGCTAAACAACAGATTTTCAGTGCAGATGAAATAGCCTTGTACTGGAAGAAGATGCCATCTATGGCTTTCGTAGCTAACGAGAAGTCAGTGCCTGGCTTCAAAGCTTCAAAGGACAGGCTGACTCTCTTGTTAGGAGCTAATGCAGCTGGTGACTTTCTCTTAAAGCCAATGCTTATTTACCGTTCTAAAAATCCTGGGACCCTTAAAGAATGATGTCAAACCAACGCTGCCTATGCTCTGGAAATAAAACAACAACTGCTCAGTAACAGTAAATCAGTTTACAGCATGGTTTACTGAATATTTTAAGCCCCTTGTTGAGACCCGCGGCTCAGAAAAAAGATTCCTTTTAAAATATGACTGCTCATTGGCAATGCACCTGCTCACTCAGGAGCTCTGACGGAGCCGGACAATGAGATCCATGTTGTTGTCATGCCTGCGAACCCTACTTCCATGCCACAGCCCATGGATCAAGGAGTCATTCAGACTTTCAAGTCTCATTATTAAAGAAATGCATTTTGTAAGGCTCGAGCTGCCACTGATTGTGATTCCTCTGATGGATCTGGGCAAAGTAAATTGAAAACCTTCTGTAACTATTGGATCATATGGTATCCCTATTTATTAAGTTTTAGAGGAACCGTCCATACTGTTTTCCACAGTCCGTGGCTGCACCAATTTACATTCCCACCAACAGAGCATGAGGGTCCTTTTTCCTTCACATCCTTGCCAACACTTGTTATTTTTTTGTCTTTTTAATTTTAGCCATTCTGACAGGTGTGTGGTGATGGTTGAAGGGGAGTAGGAGATACACGCCTCCAGTTATGGAATAAATAAGTCATGGGAATAAAAAGCACAGTGGAGGGACTAGTCAATGATACTGTAATAGTACAGGTACACCTGCGGTGAACACAGCATAGCATATAGAGATGTCGAATCACTACGTTGTACATCTAGAATCAACGTAACATTGTATGTCAACTATACTCAGATACAAAATTTAAAAAATATTAATACCAGAAATATATATATATGAAGACATGAAAACCTTCTGGAAAGGATTCACCATTCTAGATGCCATTAAGAACATTCATGATTCAGGGGAAGAGATAAAAATACCAACATGGACAGGAGTTTGGAAGAAGTTGATTCCCACTCTCATGGATGACTTCGAGGGGTTCAAGACTTCAGGGGAGAAAGTCACTGCAGACATGGCGGAAATAGCCAGAGAACTAGAATCAGAAGCGGAGCCGGAAGATGGGTCTGATTTGCTACAATCTCGTGATAAACCTTTAGTGGATGAGGAGTTCCTTTTTATGGAGGAGCAGAGAAAATGGTTTCTTGATGGAATCTATGCCTGGTGAAGATGCCGTGAAGGTTGTTGAAATGACAACCAAGGATTTAGAATATTGTGTAAACTTAGTTGATAAAGCAGCAGCAGGGCTGGAGAGGATCGACTCCAATTTTGAAAGAAGTTCTACTGTGGGTAAAATGCTGTCAAGCTGCACCACATACTACAGAGAAATCACTCGTGAAAGGAAGGGTCCATCAGTGCGGCCAACTGCACTGTTGTCTTGTTTTAAGAAATCGCCCCAGCCACCCTGACCTTCAGCAGCCAGCAGTCAGCGGCATCAACACTGAGGCAGGACCCTCCACCAGCAGAAAGATTACAACCTGCCGTAGCTCGGATAACAATATTGCTTAGCAATAAAGTATTTTTAGAGGTATGTACATTGTTTTTTTTTTTTTAGACCTAACACTATTACACACTTAATAGACTAGAATGTAGTGCAAACCTAACTTTTCTACGCACTGGGAAAACAAAAAAAATTAATTTGACTTGCTTTGTTGTGATATTTGCTTTATTGCAGCGGTCTGGAGACAAATCTGCGATATCTCTGAGGTCTGCCTGTTACATAGATAGATGGATAGATGGATAGACAGAGAAAGAGAGATGTACTATATCTCTCTCTCTCTATTTGAGCATTCATACATACACACTGTTGAAACTGAGCTAAATCGAATAAAAATGACAATAAAAATAATCTGATATGTTAAATATGATGCTAACTACCATGCCTGTTGTAGTTATACATAAGTGGAGGTATTTTTACTAACTACTGGTGTTATTTGTATAAAATCAAATCGAGTTTTTTTTCTACCGTATGGCAGCTTTGATTGGTTTTCTTGTGCCCGCAGTCAACATCACTACTGATAGAAACGTCTCAACAATTATAGCCTCCCATCTCTTAGAAGTTAAATGTACTGATTTAATGATCCAGGGCTTAGTTCCTGCATTCTTAAGTTTCCCCTCTGGCTCTCGTCCACTTCCTTGATTTAACCAGTAATTTTCAAACTGTACGACGTATTTTTGAATCTTCTAAGTATCATCAGCATATAGGAAAAAATGAAGAGTTCAGGAAAGTAGGCTAAGAAGACATCAGTGAAAATTCCACATAGTCGTGGACATTCTGACCGTGTCACAGAACCTATGGAAGCATCGCCAAATATTGGGTCTTCCAGTTGTCACTGTTCATCCTATGTCACTGCTCACCACCCTGACTGTGACTCGATCATTTTATGAGCAGAGTGCTGATTAGGACTCAGGTCACAATTCCAGGTTCAAAGCTCTTTCTACTATGTTATTCATAACAACAGTAAAACGACGACAGTGATTGACGTTTTTGTGGAACTGTAGAGTGCCTCACCAATCACGCGCGGTAGACAGAGCAAATGTCATTGATCTTTTTTAGCAAAGGATACACTATACAAAAATCATGCTGGGTAGTGGACGATCAGTCATTGGGATGCTATCTCATACTCATTGGTCGTTGGGGATCTTCCCCACCCTGATTACAAATACTCAACTGGTAGCTGTTAACCGGCTAATGGATCAGAATTGCCCAATCTGAATCCCTTGGATTAATCAGTTGGGATAAAGTGACATTTGCTTACAGTGCCATTTCCTAGCCTCTTTCCCATTATTTAGTCTTAGCCAGTGTAATTATGTCTTGGTGGTGAAACAACCAAATCAATAAGAAAAATAAAAATGTACTGTACCTTCTTGTTACACATCATTGCCTTCAAGATGGCACTTGAGATTTTAATTTTCTAAGACAACATTATCACTTAGGGTTTAGGCATCTCTTAATCTGCTGACTGATGGAGTGTGTGGCAGGCATTTTCACACCAGGACCATATGTGATGTAATTACCTAAGCATTGCAAAGGAGATAGGTATAGGAGCCGTTGCGGATCTGTTACGGGGGTGACAATGCTTACGATAGTCAGAATGGGAGTGGAGATCGATGGTAGGGAAATAGTTAAAGGCAATCAATATGAATTGGAACTCCCTTGTTTGTTTTCTTTTGAAACCTTAAAGTTATCCAAATGGAGTGTTAATTTAAAAAAAAACTGTTTTCTTGGGAGAAGACAATATTTTGAAATGTTTTTAATTTATGGGAGCCCATTTCCTTCAGGCTCCCATGGCTGCATGAGGTTGACCAAATGTTAGCGGCAACTAATTAATTAAGTTTGCAGAAAGTAGCAGCAGGGGATTGGAAACTTGAAGTGGAAGTGAGCTTTTTGACTGTAAACATGTTGCCTGCCTGAGAGACTATATCTGGACTGCGTGGTTGCTGAGTTATCCAAAGAAATGCAGGATCTCTGGGAAACTCAGGCTTGGCAAAGAGAAAAAAAATAACATCGTCTCTTGCTGGCAAATCCATTCATTTATTTCCTGGGTTCATCTCGTGTTTTGCTTGGTTCTTGCCACACATTATGATGATGCCATCCTCTCTGTGATGAAAGCGGTTCCGCAGACTTGTCCTCAGAAGGAAAGGAACTAATATTTGTGAGTACTTTTTCTATGCCAGACTCTGTAGATGTATTCTCTCATTTCCTTCTGTAAAGCTGATAGAACTCTCCTTTTACAGATAAGAAAAGTAAGACTCCGAATTGGAGAACTCACTTGGGATCAGTTTATAGGCAATGAAATTGGGATTCAAACCCAGACTAATCTGACGCTGGAGCTTTTTTTTGCTACCAGGATGCTTCATTAACTGCTGTAGAGGGTAGGGAAGGGCTGCAGGGAGCCCTGGAAGCCTCTTGCCTGGCTTCCCTTCTGGCCGAGGGAACTGTAACTCAGGGGAAAGGCATAGGGCCATGGAATGTGGAAGGGTGATTATCGGACCTGAAGGTGATCTGCAGATCACACTGAAAAACACTGAGTTAGAGTGATTCCTGAGCAAGATTCCATACCTTGGGGCCTCATGGCCTTCAGACTGCATTGGGCTAGACACCTTCCTTCCCTCAAGAATTTGAACCCAGACATCATATTGGAAAAGGTGAAGGGATTAAAGCTTAAAGGGGATGATACAGAGAGAGGGGCCAGGATGGCCATAAGGGAGGGATTCTGGGAGATCTGAGATTAGGAGGGAGTAGAACAATCATGATGAGTTCACAGGAAGTTTTTTCTTTTTTCTTTTTAGATTTTAAAAATCTTTATTTGAGAGAGAGAGAGAGAGAGAACGAGGGGGGAGGGGCAGAGGGAGAAGCAGATTCCCCTCTGAATACCTGATGTGGGGCTCAATCCCAGGACCCTGAGATCATGACCTGAGTCAAAGGCAGACGCTTAACCAGCTGAGCCATCCAGATGCCCTGGAAGTTTTTTGTTGTTGTTGTTTTTTTAATTCAGAACCCCATGCCCATTGCAGGGCTTGAACTCATGACCCTGAGATCAAGAGTCATATGCTCTGCAGACTGAGCCAACCAGGCGCCCCCACAGGGAGCTTTTTGTAGAGAGGAGGCAAGAGCAGAGGCAGAGAGACAAGTAAGGACAAAACAAGTTGAGACAGAGTCAACTCCCAGCCTTTGGAGCTGTATCAGTTCCCAGGGTCTTCGTGTTCCCATCATGACGCAGGCATGTCGATCTCGCCATGACAAGCTACCACTTCCATTTCATCATTTTGCTCTTTGAACTGCCAACATGGGGCACTATGACTAGATAGATTAGAGGCTTGTAGGAGACATTTGTTAGAAATGCAATAGACAATTCAGGATGCTGAAAAAATTCTGGACTATCTGAGGAGAATTGCACATGCTTTTCTCAGAGATTAAATAAGACTTAAGTCAAATCACTCTTTTATTGAGTTTTTGATGGATAGTCCTGGTAAAAATAATCAATACAGGGACGCCTGGGTGGCTTAGTTGGTTGGGCAGCTGCCTTCGGCTCGGGTCATGATCCCGGGATCCTGGGATCGAGTCCTCCATCCGTCTTCCTGCTCAGCGGGGAGTCTGCTTCTCCCTCTGCCACTGCCCCTCCCCCCTGCTCACATGAGTGCTCTCTCTCTCTCAAATAAATAAATAAAATCTTTAAAAAAATTCGGGGCGCCTGGGTGGCACAGCGGTTGAGCGTCTGCCTTTGGCTCAGGGCGTGATCCCGGCGTTATGGGATTGAGCCCCACATCAGGCTCCTCCGCTAAAAGCCTGCTTCTTCCTCTCCCACTCCCCCTGCTTGTGTTCCCTCTCTCGCTGGCTGTCTCTATCTCTGTCAAATAAATAAATAAAATCTTTAAAAAAAAACTTTAAAGAAATTCAATACAAAGTAAAAATTGCAGTGTCTATGCCTGTACTTGGTAAAATATATTAGAGTCTAAAACTTGCCTAAAAAAACGGAATGTTCTTGACTAAGTTGAGATCTGCAGATTTTAAATGAGTAAAATCAAACACGGTAGAAACTGTGGGGTTGCAGGTGAAAACTCACAACAGCTGATACTACAAATGGTATAATCTCATATGACCAAAAATACTGATGAATACATCAAATCTTGGTTATAAATTTAGGTGGAAAAAATTGAACTAGATAACAATCATGTTAGTAAATAAGAATGAAGTGGAAAATATGGGTAAAGCTTGCGTATTCTACATAGAAAATTATTTGTGGAATTAATTTGGGCCAATGGGAACTTCTGCTTCTGAGTAGTCTGCTGCGGCAGGCTCTTGGCTGCTGCTGGAGCAACTAAAAAGAATGGGATAAATTACAAAACTGTCTTTTTAAAGACATTGGAGAACTCAGAAGCCAAAGGTATTAGATACATGAAAATTCCAGAAGGAAGTTCCCTTCCCAGGTTAGCTTAGATGTCTGGCCGTTTTCTTTCCTGGGGACAATTGTACATATGGTCACAGGCTGAGGGTCCGTCAGGCGTGGCCTGGACAGAGGGAACCTGCAGGGGAAAGACAAACCTGCCGAGGAAGCTGACAAGTTAGGATCCGGAAGAGCTCTAACTGTCTTAGCCAGTTTTCTCAGGGGACGTTTGCAGAGTGCTGGGGTGGCTCGAGAGTCTGGGAGGCTGGGCTGGGAAAACAGAGGGCAGCAGCGTCTTACTACCTTCAAGGGCTGTGAAACCCGCCCCATGATGGAAGGGCCTACAGTGAACACACAGTTGTCCCTGAGGTATTTGAAAACAGGAGTGGACTTTTTCTAATTGAAGCTTCAATCTGGCTCCAAGTCAGCTCAATTCCTCATTGGACCGAGGTGATCTGTTTCAGTCCCCATCTGCCTTTCAGAGGAATGTACAAACCCTCTGGGGGAAACAACAAAGACCAGTCTCTCAGACTCTCTACACATGATGTTACCTGTGTGGTAAAATCTTACGAGGCAGGTGAAGAAGCAGAAAAACAAGACTAACAATTAAGAGAAAAGCAAGGAATAGAAGTAAACCCATCGATGATCCAGATACTGGAGTTTGTTCAAAGACTTAATTAAGTTATTCTTTTAAAAGATCGTATTTATTTATTTTTGTGAAAGAGAGAGAGAGGGAGAGAGAGGATGAGCTGAGGAAGAGGCACTCCCCGCTGAGCAGAGACCCTGATGCGGGGCTCCATCCCTGGACCCTGGGATCATGACCTGAGCTGAAGGCAGATGCTTAACTGACTCAAAGACTTTAAAATAGCTAGTATAAATATGCTAAAGAAAATGGAGGAAAAGATGCACAGAAGTGGTGAAAAGATGGGAGAGGACCAACTGAGAGTTTGGATCTATATAAAGGAATCAATCAGATGTTCTAGAACCTAAAAATATTATGTCTGATATTAAGAATTCACTGGCTAAGTCTAATAGCTGATTGGATGCAGGAGAAGACAGAATTAGTACACTCAAAGTCAGGTTCCAAGAAAATAGCTAAACTGAATCACAGAAAAAAAAATTAAAATACTGAACAGAAGAGCTAGATGGGACATAATGAAATGTTTAACACGTATATAAATTAGAGTCCCAGGAGGGTAAGAGAGCAACAGGAGGAAGGAATATTGGAAGAGGAAGGAGGAATATTGGAAGAGAGAATTGTCACGTTTTCCAAAAACTGGCAAAACACATAAACCTATAGATTCAAGAGGTCCGGCAAATCCAAGCAGGATAAATACAAAACCCCCCTCCCTTTAGATACACCAGGGTGAAGCTGATAAAACTAGAGATACCCAGAACCAACAAAGTTTGCTCTAGAAAATAGCTTCTCCATGAAAATTCATTGGTGTTGGTATTCCTTTGATTAAAATGTTTACATTTACAGATACAAAAGCAATGTGTTCCTGAGGTCAAAATTGGAGGAGTAAAACCAAAAGAAAACAAAAGGCAGGGTTCAAGCCTCATCTTTTTCCTGGTATGAGTGGGTGAGTTTGTTCCTTGCGATCAAAGAACTGACCTGAAATCCTTCTCTGAGTATTTCTCCTTCGCCAACCCTCTTCTTCCCTTACCTGATCATTTTAGCTTTTTGGCTGAATGTAGGGCTCTTCGTTCTGCTTTTTTGCTTAATTGCTCTCCTGAATCTTGGAATAACTAGATTTTCAAAGTGGCATTTCTCCTGCCATTGCTGTTTCATTGCAGCCTGGAGTGTTCTGCTGGGAGAACCATCTTGGTCCCTGACCCTGGAAAGCAGTGTCCAGTAGCCAATCACTTTTGCCTTTGGGGTCTGTTTACTCTGGTTAGAGCAGACAGTCAGGAAGGAACAGTGTAATAGATTGTGCTTACTGGGTTTGCTCAAGTGATTTTTTTTTTTAAATAGACACTTCACAAATATTACAAAACATGAAGTCCCTAACTTAGATACAGGTGGATAGTGGGAGCATACTTAAAACACCTGGAGAGAGATGGATGTCCACCAGTGTCATATCTTTTCATGTGGATGACAAGATTGATGTGGCTTATCTTACTTGAATATTTGTCAGTGCCTACATTTTTCCAGTTATGCCTTGCTGTAGGTCTTAAGGTGGTTTGCCTGCTTTCTTTTCCCTGTCCAGTTCTTGAGCCAATACTAGGCAAACCTATACAGGATTGAGATCCTCATGACATAGCAAGTGTAATCTAGAACTGTGATTGGCTGCTCAAATCAAGAATCAAGTGTGCAGGTGTGTATCCCTTCACATAACCTCCCTCATTATTCCAGTTCTCCCACACATTCTGGGGGACTGTCCAGACTGTGGCCCTTTTATGTGAGTCACCTAGATTCCTACTCAGCTTTTGCCAATCTCTCTCCCAAGAGATAGATCCTGACCTGATGCTCATGGCCCTTATCTGGGGTTCATTCCCACCTACTATGACTATCATTCATTCGTTCATTATTTCCTTTAATGTTTTTATTATCACTCACTGTGTCTGCTACCACGCTAGGTGCTGAAAATGCAATGGTGAACAAATTGGTGTGAACCTTGTTCTCAGAGAGTTTATATTCTAGTGGGGAAGAAAGACACTAAATAAATAGCCAGACAAATAAATATCTGATGGTAAATTGTGATAGGTGCTATGAAGGATGAGAACAAAATTCTAGAAGGAAATACCAAGCAGATCTAATGTAGATTGGGTAGGGGACCAGGGAAAACCTTTTGGAGTCAGCCAAGGGAAGATTATGGGGGAAAGTGCTCCATATTGAGAAGAAGCAGGTGAATGGCTCAGAGGTGGCACTGAGCTTGGCCTTTTTGATGGCTTTCATGGTGGTCAGTGAGATTAGAGCCAGGGTTGCCAAGCCTGGCTCTCTGAGTTTCCTGTGGCTGGCATAACGAATCCCTGCAAATTTAGTGGCTTCAAACAATAGAATTTATTTTCTTATAGATCTGGAGGCCAGAAGTCCAAAATCAGTATCACTAAGCTGAAATCCAGGTGTCAGCAGGGTAGCACTCCTTCTAGAGACTCCAAGAGAGAATCCATTCCTGTCTGATTGAGGCCCTCACTTACTGTGGCTTCTTGGAATGTTGTGTGATTTGCTTCCTTGTGGTTCTTGGTCCAACCTTCTTCAGTTCTTACTACTTCTTTCCATCAAGCTGACACTGAGTTTCTAGAGTGTGTGACACCCGAGTTGGTCCAAATTATGAAGAATATACAGAGCTAGCAAACTGGTGGAGATCAGACTTAGTTGGCCTCACACGAATGTAGAGTTGAGTGCCCTGGAGTTATAAGTCCAAGTCTGGAACGCACGTCCTGACGTACACGTGTAAATTTGTAAAAACAATTAATGTCAGTCTGTTCTACAAACCGGTGCTAGAAGCAGGCCCTGAATTGGGGAAACGTGCTGGGAACCTGGGCCTTCCAGAACTCACTACTTGTTTTAGCCATAAAAGAGAATTTTTTTTCTTTCACACTTGTACCCACTTACCTATAAAAATATTGATTCTTTTTCAGTGAATATATTTGGGGGAAAGTCAGAATCTGGTCTATGAAAAACCCCCATAGTTATCATTAGCCTTAGCCCTAAGGACAAACATCGTCTCATAAGCACATAGGCCTGTCACTTGAGACCTATGAGAAAGACCACGTAATCTGCTGAGAATTTGATAATCTGAGGAAAAGATCCAATTTAAGGAGTTGCTATAAAGCCTCCATAGCTATTTGCTAGTAGATCAACATTTTCAAATGGCAGTTTGAGAGAAATTCCCAAGCCCATTTCCCAAGCTCATTACTGGGCCACTGGGGATTAATTTGAGGGCAGCCATCTTTGCTTCTACAACCACTAAATTGTCTCCGGGGAGGTAAAGATGCTGTGATCTTGCTGTGGAGCCTGTAGTCTTTTCATGGTCAGATCTGCTAATAGGCTTCATCCACAAAGTTGGTCATGCCTGGAAAGCCTGAATTGCTTTTTTTTTTTTTTTTTAAAGTACTGGGAATGTTTAACTGGAAAATCTTCATGGACGAGGCCACGGTCTATGGACGAGGCCATCATCCTCCTGACCCTGTGTCACACCATCTCTAGCACAGGGTCACATTCAGTTTGTCACTACTTGTTGCTGGCATCACCTTAACCAGGGCTGGACGTCATGAAAAGCTTCAGTGAAAACATGGTGCTTCTTTTGGGAAATCCTTCTACCCCCTTCCTCCTCCTAGCTACCCTCTCCTTGTTTCCATAACTGTGTGCACCGGATTATTTCATTTCACCAGATTATTTCATATTGGTAAAGACATTAAAATGTGCCTATTTCCTAGTGGGCTACCCTAGGGGTACCCTTTCGATTTAGGGAGGCTGAGCAGTGCTGTTTTTTTTTTTTCATCCCCCCTGGGTCCTTGGTACTAAGCATGCTCAGTGCTTAAAAACATATTTGAATTTATGTTGGACTCCCTTTCAGAGCCCTTTTTAAAAACTTTCTATTTCACATATCCTTCCTTTTCCAAAAGGGCAGATGCGTGTGTCATGACTACCTTGCCTTTTGTCTTGATTATCTCATCGAAGTGGAAACCTATGAGTCACATAGTCATCACAAAAAAATTCTTTCCTGCTAAGATCTGGCAGGTGGTCCCAGCAATACCTTTCTTATCTAGGAAGTAGTTCAATTATTTTCACCTATGACAGAATGCTGAAGTCACTCAGGAAGAGAGGAAAGAGGGGTTGGGATTGCTAGCTCCACCACCCCTATGCAGGGTAAGGCAGCTGAAAACAGCCTTGCTTTCAAGCATAAATTCCCCTCTTTCTCCGAGGAGCTGCAATGTCCGAGGCATTGGCATGCAAACACTTGCAAAGTGAAAATGGATACACTTCCACAGCTCCTCACCCCTGGCCTCGGGAGGACAGCTTGCCAGCTGTGCATGCATGTTGGTTTGGCACTGAGACAAATGTTCCCTGGAGCATAGACTGAAACCACCAAACTGATATCACATGGGACGCCAGCCAAATCCTGACCTTGCTCTCTGTAGGTGAGCGACTGTGGAATTAACCTGTGATGGTCTCCTGCTCCTGCCTGGTTGGTGGCCTGGGTTTTTGTTTTTGTTTTTTGGGTTTTTTTTTTTTTTTTTTAATGGCAACGTTTGAATCTTACTGCTCTCCTTACTCCCCCGGTGTCCACCAGCCACAAACCACTCTCCTGGTCTTGGCTTGTGAGCAGTGGGCGGCTTCTTGGCTCCAAGAAATGGGCAAACCACACGATTTCTCCTTGCCCGGTGTCTTCTTGCCCTTTGAGAGAAAAGGGCCACTCACGGACTGTTCCAGAATCGTGCCTGGGTGGCAGGGCCTGTGGGCTGGCATCTCGGTGTCTGTGATTGGTGTCTGCTCCTTTTGCCTCCTCCTCCTCTGCATTTTCTCCCACTGCTCCAACTCTTCCCATCCCCTTTTTTTGTTTCCAACCCTTATTTATTCAGAGCTTCCAATATTCTAAGTTTTTCATGAATTCAGGGCTTTAATTTAGCATGTGGGGTGCTGGCTCTTCCAGCAAGCTGCTTTGGTCATTATTTCCAACTTGAGGGAATAAAGAGGCAGCAGGGTGCAGTGGGAAGAGTGGGGGCTGGAGGCCAGAAGCCTCGGTACTAGTCCCAGCTCCACTAATGACGGAATGGGACTGTGGGACCCCGGCCGGGACACACCCTGGCCGCCGGCCTCAGTGTCCTCTCCGGAGTCGGGGTGAGGAGTGTGGACACGCTGATTTCTGAGGCCCATCCCATTCTAGCATTCTGTGGGGCTCACGGTCGGTGTGAAATCCATATGGGGTTGTGCCAGTCTCACTTCCTTTTTTCTTTTGAAAAACTTTATTGTTAAACGAGTGAATGAAGAGATGTGAGCAGAGTCCCTAAGCTCGATGTCTCCAGTGCCGAATATGGAGGAGGGGGGAATCTTTCTTTATATCGGTGTCCAGAGGCTCAGAGCCTAGAAATAAAATTCAAGACACTTCCTCTCTTGAAATGTGCAACCGTGTTTTCCACCAGGATAAGGAAACGAGGCGAGCGGAGTTTGCTCCTTTTTAAAGAATCCAGTACTGTTGCACAAGCACGTATAATTGTTCAAGTAAAATTGCACTTTTGGAAGGAAAAGGTTAAAGTTGGCTACAGATATTCATCAGGAGATGGATATGTAATCTTTAATCTCTTGTCCTAGGCCTCTACTTTGGATCAACTCATTATCCCGAATAAACGATGTGTCATTCCCATTATTTATGTCTCACTGCAGCCAAAGTATCTGGACCTCGTTTTAGTAAGCGCCATTCATTTCGACCCATTCAGTATTAATCTCCCTGCTAACATCTTTCCTGTTCTATGTGCTGTCCCCTATTTGCTTTTATGTTTTCTGCCGAGTGTTTATAAAAGGATAATCTTTTACAAAGCAGACAGAATTTTTGTGTATAAACTGCTCTGTTTGAATGCCTCATTGATATACCATCTAAAAACTGAAGTGTTCAGCAAGATTAGCAAAGCCCCGAGCTATTGAGCTGGGGAAAACATGAGAACCAGTCCCTTCTCTACAGGAGGCAAAGGTGACGAAGGATGCCTTTGCTTTCGCAGTAGTAGCCATGGCCCGCACAGGCCCTAATAGGCCTGGTTGCCTAGAAATTCAAGGAGCGCGAGGCGGGCAGCTCAGAAGTCACTGGGAAAGTGATAAAGAGCGAGGTGGTCCAGTGACTTCCTTCCTGGAATTTTCTCAGCAAACGCCAGGGCTCTCCAAATGCCGGATTTGCATGGAGTCCCCACTTCAGCTAAACCTTTTGCAGCTTGCACGAGGCATCTGCACGCCGTTGCTCAGTTGCTCATGGAGGTTAAAGGATTTGCGTTCTTCGGGTCTACCTTGTCGAAAGGGCGGGAGGAGCTAAGCTAGGATCCGAGGTGGGGGGGTGGTCTCTCCTGCTGCCTCCATCTTCTCTCTCCAGGGACTGGGATCTCATCCAAACAGCTCTCTTTTGCAGGGAGGAGGGAGAGATCACTTCATTTTACAATGGGCAAAGAAGGTTCCTTTGTGGAATTTTGCATGGCATGGGGTCCCATATATGCCACCGATAAAAAGACTTAACAGATGGACTCTGAGAATAGGAATACGTTCAAGAAAATAAATTAAAAAAAAAAAATCAGTGGAAGGGGGATGCGAGTCTGCCCACTGTGGGAGCTGAGCACGGGAAGCTGCACTGAGCAAATGCTTTGTACCTTAGACAGGGCAAGTGCTGCTGGTAGAGAGGCATGGAAGCATTTGAAACAGCCTGTACTTGGGCTTTTAGTTGGCAATGCTGTGGGGGAAATAACCTCCCAAGAATCACAGTGCCAAAAATTATACGTGCCTTCGAAGAGTCATTTTTACCAACAAATTGATCACTTGTTTACTCAGTAAGAAGGTTTGTTATTTTCTAAGGAGTGCCCTCTGCAGACCTGAGAATTTTGCCTCCATTCCACTTTTATTAGCAAAAAGTTCAGGACAGACATGCGGTTGTGCCATTCTAACGGCATAAACGCTGAAGTGGTAAGGGCCAGCCAAATCTCTTCTGAAGATCTCAGCTACTAAAACCACTCCAAGTGTATCCATCAGGACTCCGTCAACAGTCAAGCACTGTTTAGGATTTTGTTTTAGCTCAATACCACCATTGTTGACCACCGATGGTGGTGTTCACTAGGGTGGGTGCCCTCGCCTTCATCTGCAATCCACACCGAGACGAGGGCTGACCCACTTGGGGGAAGACTTGGAATCCTTGTTCTTTGGGGGCACTCTGTGTGGCCTGTGGGGAAAGTGACACCAAAGGACAGTTCTGCCTCACCACTTAGCAAGACAGCTGTGTACTTGGGGTGATGGAGGGACTGGGGGAAATGGGAATTCTTACAGCGAGCCTGGCCGACCATGGTGACCAAAAGAAGACAGTGATGAGGTTCTCCTGATGGGGAGCCGACCTCTTGACGGTAGGGCTCACGGTGTCGTCTCCTATGGCTTTGACCTTAACACCCCAACAATAAACAAAATGAGCCTTCTCATACAGAGGGGCTGCTTCGGTTATGTGAAGCGTCCATCTCAGTGGGGTCTCGTTTGGAACTTCATTTCTTCCACTTTCCATTCCTGTTTTTTTTTTTTTACACCATTCTTTTTCTTCCCTTCTTTTCTCTTTGATTTTCTTTGCTTCCCTCCCTCTCTCTTTCCCTCCCTCCCTTTCTTCCTCTTGCTCTCTCCGTCTTCTCCTTTCTTCATCTTGGAGCTACTGGGGACGATAGAGTGTAGAAACATGATCCTTGCTTTGCAAGGGTGACAGTCAAAATCGGTCACTGTGACCAGCACAAAACGTGTCTCATGTAAGGATGGCCAGTCGAGCTCATTTGGCATTTTGGCACCTAGCACTTATTAGCAGCTGCCTGGAGCCCTGTGCCGAGAGGATTCTGAGTTCAGAAATGGGCTCAGAGGTAATGAGTGTCCTGATCAACTAGATGTGACAGCAAAGGACATGAAGGGAGTGGAAAGGAGGGGAACTCGTGGCAGGGACTTGCCGGGTCTACATCAGGGTTTATCAACTGTGGCACGCCTGACATTTGGACTAGATAATTCTGTGTTGTGGGGGGCCGCCCCGATCTCTGTCGGATTCTCCACAGCATCCCTGTTCTCTAGGCACTAGATGCCAGTAGCACCCCCACTGTGGGGACAACTGAAACTGTCTCTAGATATCGCCAAGTGTGCCCCTGGGGGGTAAAATTGCCCCTGCTTTAAAACCATGGGTCTAACTAATTACCACTGGACTAAATATAGGGAAACAAATGAGAAAGTTAAAGGGGCCGGAAGGATGGAGAGCTCTGGAGAGGAGGTGAGGCCGTGTGGGAAGTGTGGCATGTGTGTGATAGCAGACAAGAACGTCTCCGTCACTCCTGTTGCCTGCTAGTCTGTGCATTGTGTGCCGAATTTCCAGTTCCAGGGTCAGACCCACGACTGGACTGGGACGCCGTGGAGTAGAGCCTGAGATCACAACAGGAAGGATTGAACTGTACTATAGTTTTTCGAGCCAAAGATGGGCGGAACTCTGGATCCTATTATTGCTGCAAGTGGAGTGTTCTGTGCGGCAGATTTCAATAAACGGAGCTGACGATGCTGCTTAGAGCTCACTAGAAGGTGGATTGGTCACATGCAGGGGGACAGGAAGTTCCCTGGGCAGCCATGAGAATCTTTGATAAGCAATGGGACCTGGGACCTTGGGAAATGAGGGCCATGGGAATCATAGCCATTATACAACCCCTTTCCAGGGGCTTAATTCACCTCACATCTCCTGACTTGATCCGAGCATTGGTAAACAGTGAACAAATACTAATGTATTTAATAAAATAAACCAAGAGCTTCAGGACACATTCAAAGTGCCCAACTCAAATCCAGACTCTGTTTCAATTTATGACACAAATATTTCGGCATGGGTCGTTTCAGGCAACGTGATGCAGTGGAAAGCTCTGGGTTTGACTTCAAGCTCTGCTCTTTGCTTAGAAGCTTGAGACAACATGGGGCGCCTGGGTGGCACAGCGGTTGAGCGTCTGCCTTTGGCTCAGGGCGTAATCCCGGCATTATGGGATCGAGCCCCACATCAGGCTCCTCCGCTATGAGCCTGCTTCTTCCTCTCCCACTCCCCCTGCTTGTGTTCCCTCTCTCGCTGGCTGTCTCTATCTCTGTCGAATAAATAAATAAAAAATCTTAAAAAAAAAAAAAGAAGCTTGAGACAACAAGCAAGTCACCTCCTCTCCCTGACCCTCAGATTGGTATCTGTAAAATGGGATAGTTTTTCTTGCCCAGTGAGGTTGCCATGAGATGATATAAATCAGAGGCTGTCTCAGGAATTGGCACAAATTAGGGGGGTAAAAAAAAGCGTTAGTTGTGTTCCTTCTTGCCCTTCACCCTGAGTCTTGTTGTCATTCTTCTCCTAGGTTAAGACAGTGGGAAAGGACAGGGACTTCTGGTTTCTGATAAAGGTTTCCTTGAAGCCACCATGGATCCCATTCTACCCACTTTCAGGACACCGGCAGCCAAGAAAACATGTGGAAGCCTCAGGTTAGACTGAAGGTTTGAGTGAGTGTGTGCAAACCTGTCCAGTACATGCCTTGGGCATCGCTGGTAACTGGGAACATCCTTCTTCCCCCCATTCATATATCTATGCAATGGGAGGCCATGATGTGGGACCATTTCTCTAGTCCACTAAGTTTCTTCATAGTGAATAAAAAACGAAAGTCATCTCAAGGAACCCAAAGAGAGAAGGTATCTATCATCTCAGACAGTTTCCTCCAAGAAGTTCATTGGTTTGAACCATGAAAGCCTCAGTATTTAGACGGGAAGGGACTTCACCGATGACGTGAAGTCCAGCTCATTCTCTTCCCAGATGGGTTCCCCAGAGCCTGGGGCTCAGGGGCTCACCTGACTAGCATGGCCGTCTTATTAGAAACAGTCTTGGGGCCAGAGCCGGGGTCTCTTTGGATCCGAGCGCTCAACCTGAGCTCACAGTACCGTCTTCTCTGCATTGAGCTGCTTGGATTCTTCTGTCTCGGACCAAATGACAGTGGTTCCTGGGCTTCTGCCCTGCTTTATGGATTTAGTCCTTTCTTCCTAACCAGGCCAAGTTCATACATTTTTTTCAACACCACCATGGTCATCTGTGGGCAAACATCTACTGTATTCACATCACGACCTTACCACGTACCAGCTCTGAGGCATTGGGCAAGTTACTTAACTATATGAGCTTTGCCTTAGTCAAGGTTCTCCAGAAAAACAGATCAATAGGAAACTGTCTATCCATCTACCTACCATCTATTCATCTATCTATGTGAAATGCATACATATGTGTACATAAACGTATATGAGGATTGGAATTGGCTCACAAGTCCCAAGACCTGCAGTTGCCAAGCTGAAGACCCAGGAAGAACTGATGTTTTCACTTGCATCTGAAGGCAGGAAAAACCTGATATTACAGCTGGAATGCAGAGTCTAGAGGAATTCCCCCTTCCCTGAGGGAGAGTTAGCATCTTTGTTCTGTAAGTACTTCAACTGATTGGAAGAGGCCACCCCATTAGGGAGGGTGTTCTGTTCAGTCTACCAATCAAATGTTAATCTCCTCCAGAAACACCCTCACAGATACCCCCAGAATAATGTTTAACCAAATATCTGGGCACCCTGTGGCCCAGTCAAGTCGACATATAGATGAACCATCATAAGCTTCTATCTCTTTCCTCATTTGTAAAATGGGGGTAATAATAGCACTTATAGGGTTAATGAGAACCTTCTCTTGATTTTATGAGTTAATAAAAATAAAAGTTAGCGAGTGCCTTTACAGTCTTTCAGTAAATGCTATTGTTATTGTCGTTATGGGAAGCACTTACAGATGGGGACTAAGTTCCAGAGAGATGGAGCTGCTGGGGAGGGCAGAGAGAGGCGGGGCTTCATGGCTCCGTGACCTGCGTCGTCATACGCATGGTCCCATGCTTGGTTTAACGCACCATCGTTGCTGTCTCAAAACGCCTCATAATTTGGAACGAGGGGCCCTGCATTTCCATTTTGCACCGGACCTTGCAGGTTAGGTAGCTGGTCCTAGGGTGAGGGACAGGAAATCTTTAAATAATGCCCAGCGAGGTGTTAGTGAGCTATCTGGTTTCTGCCACATCCCAGCTTCCTCTCCCTCCCCCGCTGAATTCTGCAGGCATGAAAACTGCCACAAGACATTCATTTTTAATGACTTGTTATGGGCTTCTTAGCAATATATCTTTGGGTATTAAGGTGTGGAGTCAGAGACTTAAAATGATTGATGTCTTTGCTCCACACAAGGGGTCTCCCACACTTACCTAGCGCCAGATATCCACTGGGGAAATTTATGGGAGCTCTTGGCAGCCTAAGCGGCCATCAAATATTAATCAAAAATATGTAATAACTAATATATACTTAAAGAATCGAAGAAAATTAATATTCAAGGGAAGCATTCAGGGACCCATAAAAATAACAAATGCTAAAGAGACTCAGTCAAGGTTGGCAGGTTCAGAGCTCACCCTGTTCTTAGACTTGCTTGGAGACTCTGGGTTTGCTGGCTGATCCTCAGATGCTGAGATGGCAAGAAAGGGGGCTTAGTGCTTTTTCCGTTGGATTTGGACTCCTACTAAAGAAGGGAGTGAACTGCTTCAAGACACTGCATTTCTACCCCCACCCCCTTTCTTCTGGATCTGCTTCAAGAACACCAACACACATGATCCACAGCTCATTTTCATGGGATTCTCTCCTGGCACCCCCTTGAAGATAGACAGTGTCTCATCTCCTCATGCATTTGCAACACCCAGGACAGTGACCTGCATGAACTATTAAGTTGGACAGTACTATATTCCCACCTGTGTGGGTCAAAAATGGGCAAATGACAATTTGACGTGTTGCAACTCTAAAAATCTTCAAACTGGGGGCACCTAGTTGGCTCAGTCAGTTAGGCACCTCTGACTCTTGGTTTCAGCTCAGGTCGTGATCCAGGGTTGTGAAATTGAGTCTCACGTCAGGGTCCATGCTCAGGGCAGAGTCTGCTTCTCCCTCTCCCTCTGCTCCTCCCCCTGTTCCCTCTCGTTCCCCCTCTCTCTTTCTCTCTAAATAAGTAAATACAATCCTAAAAAAAAAAAAAAATCTTCACACTGGACCCGGCCTTCCTAGGAGAACTTCTTATTAGAACTGAATGGCCTCCACAGAGCAGGCTGAAGAATTCCCCTAATTCCCAGTTTCAGTGACTGAAACTTCTGATTATCCCACAGGCAACAGGCAACTGTCCAGGCATTTACTGGGGAAGTCTCATTTTGCCTTTCCTCAGCCAAAATAAAGGGGTATAAGAGTGGATCTGTCTGGGTCTCAGTGAACTTAGTTCAGTTGTCCCCCATTGCTGCTTTTGGTCGAGAACTTCTATGGTCCTTTCTTCTTGCTTGTGTTTTTGGTCTTCAGCTCCTTCTCCCCCTTATTTAGCAGCAGAGCTCAGAGAAGTGGGGCTTCTCGTGTGCGTGGCTTTCCCGATACAGTCCCTGGAGATACAGGATGCCCAGCTTCACCAGGGGCAAGGGAGACTCTTTAATCCCAGAGAGAAGTGGAGATCGGCCGATTGTCTGCTTGGAAGGGAGTGGTTGGTTTGGGTGTTGGACCACCATGGCAGTTGCTGGTCTCTTCTGTTATTATGGAAAATCAGGAGCGGAGCCTGTCACTTGTCATCTGTTCTTCGAGTGTAACCAACTTTTCTTCCGTGGGCCATTTGGTGTGACTGTGAATGATGGCTCTGGCTAAATGACACCATCCTGATGGTGGAGTAAACAGAAGTGATGTTGGAACAGGCGCCTTGGATCCGGCCTGTGTTGTTGGAGAGCCTCAGAGATGGTCTGGGATTGAGAGAGATGTGCGGTGTGCTTGGGGCCGAGGTCCTGCATGTGTCTCCTTTCGTCTCCCTGAGCTAGTGGGGCTCAAGCCAGGCAATTGGAGAATGACCCCATATACATTCACTTGGAGTAGATTCCATGTAGAGATGGAGAACGCACACGGCATTTCAGCATCGTTTAGCTCTGTTCTCTCACTTCCTATGCCAGGAGATGGAGGCTCAGGGAGGCCAAGAGGCTTGTTTTCGGTCCTATGGCCAGTATTGGCAGAGCCGAGATGAGAGCAGGTTTCCTACCTCCCAGTTACGTGCCCCTTCCACTCCACTGTGCCCTCATCCCCACACCATGTCCTCTATTCTTAGGTACCACTGCTTAAATAACAACTGCTTATTTTTTGAGGATTAAAAAAAACCCTCTCTGATACCGCATTAAATGTACTCACCAGTTGTAAAACTTAATTTAGAAATATTGAACATTACATCAAAAACTAATGATGTATTGTATGTTGGCTAACTGAACATTATAATAATAATAAAAAAGAAATATTAAAATGAAGAACAATGCATCAAGAGGTAGTATGGGGTGGTGAATAGAACAGCGAGTTCTGGATTTCAGAAATACTAAGCTCCCTTTTCTAGTTCAGTCACTTCCAACGGTTGGTGTGATGTGTAGTTGAGATCATACACATAAAATGCGGGGCACCTGGTGGCTCAGTTGGTTGAGGGTCTGCCTTTGGCTCAGGTCATGATCCCAGGATCTTGGGATCGAGCCCCACATCGGGCTCCCTGCTCGGCGGGGAGCCTGCTTCTCCCTCTCCCACTCCCCCTGCTTGTGCTCTCTCTCTCTCTCCTTCTGTCAAATAAATAAATAAATAAATAAGTAAATAAATAAATAAATAAATCTTTAGAAAATATACTTAAAATGCTTGGCACAGGCTCGGCACGTAGCCGGTGCACAGTAAATCCGGATTCGTTATTATTTGTACACGTGTTCGTGTGCATATATCGTTTCTGCTCATGAAGGAGGTGGCAGGGAGCCCTTCAGAGGTGGGAGCAAATATAGTTGTGGGGATGGCTGCCTGGCTCTGTTTTAGTTTGCCTGTGAAGATATTTTCTGAGGCATGGCATCTTGCCATAACCCTTGGTTTCCAAAACCATTTACTGTTTGGCCTCTAAGCAACGCTGAAATCTATCTGTTAATAAGATATGCTGTTTCTCATATTTTCTGTGTCCTTTGGAGCATTCTCCCCTAGGGTTTAGTAAGAGTTCAAGGAGATTATTCATGCAACGTGCAACAAAGTGCCTTTTGTGTGTATATATTTGCTTTGCACATATCTGACATACAGTAACTGCTCAATAAACATCGAGGCTGTTGCTATGCTAGAGAGCCCACTGTATGAGAGGGGAGAGAACAAAATATAATTAATTTCACAAGCAACTTGCAGTTCATCTATCTGGATGGCATACAAATCTCCCAAGCGTCCTCACAACCCATCTGGGAGGAATAGGATGTGTTCTTTCCATTGTACAGATGGAGTAACCGAGAGATTGAAAAGTGACATCACCAACAGGCGGTGACCTAAGGAGTCAGGGCCAGAACCAGGTCTGGAATACAGACTTCCTGGCTCCTGACCCGGGTTCCCTTCTGCCATGCAGCCTTCACCGGGAGGCTGGAGGGACCAGGGAAGTGTCTGTTTCTGGGCTCTCTTGGTTGCCCTTGGAAGTTTATCATCTATCAACTGAATGTTGACCAAAAACACACTAATTCCTGAGGAGACCTTACAGGATGTCCTGTTGAGACTTTTCCTCCTTTTTTGTCAGTGCTTTGCTGGCAGATTAAAATTCAGTGGACCCCCTTTGTAGGAAGTCTGATAAAATATTCTCATCTCAATTGCAAACAATTTCTCCATCTGCCACTTGGCTGAGAAGATCAGACTCAAACACCCTCACGAGAGGGGAGAGTGATACCAGCAGAGGGGGGCACAGGAAACAGTGAGATTTGGTGTCTGAACACAGTTTCTACCTGATCTATTGTCTGATGGAGCTGATTAGTCAGCTGTTCTGCAGCTGGTTTCTCTTCACCAAATTGACTGAATCTGCCTAAAATTCCTTTTGCTTATTATTTAGTATCTTATAGATGCAGCTGTATATAGGTAGAGCATGGATGTTAAGAGAAATAACAAATTTGGGGGTGGACTGTGGGCATGGATGGACTAGGGGAGGAAAAGATTGGAGGACGTATGAAGTGAAGTGAGCAAAGCTTATTTGGGAAATGTGTTGAAGGAAGTCAATGCAATCCACCCAAGAAGGCATTCATAATACCTAGTATTTGGGGGAAAAAAGTTTTGGGGTGAATAGGAAGTAAAAAAAGTGCCTCAATTTGAATTGGTGAGGGAAATATTTCTTCAGTCCTTAGTGCGTGCCAGGCACTTTGCTGAATCCTGGAGACGTATTGGTGAACAGGAAGGGCAGGGAGCCTACCTCTTGGAACTTACATCTTAGTGAGAGAAAGAAACAAGGAAAACATGACCACAGTTTTTCATGAGTCTTAAGAAGGGAATATGGAGGGTGTGGTTATGGAGAGTATCAAGGTAGGGGACATGGTGCTATTTCAGATCAAGGAAGCCCTAGAGAAGAGAATTATAGGCAAAGGAATTTCAAGTGCAAAGATACAAGAAAAGACATCGTGGCACATTCTACAAACTATCTGAAAGACAACATAGTGGGGAGAAAGATGACAAAGCTAAAATGGGAATCTAGATGAAGAATGACAGTGGTCAGACTGGGATGTGGCAGTAGGATGGAGACAGGTGGATAAATTCAAGATCTTTGGGGTGAAAGGTGGGACGTGGTAAGATTAATGGCTTAGGTTGAAGGAGTGGATATGGAAGTCCAAAAACACCCAGGTTTCTGGTTTAAGAACCTAGTATATGGTGGTGCCACCAACCATGACAGGATGCACAAAGAGGGGATATCTATGCAGGAGGCAGAATAAAGAATTCCATTTAGGGGCTGCATTATTTGAGGAGAATGTCAGAAAAGGTTGATGGTTAGTGATATCAAAAGGGCTATACTTCTAAATCCTTCTCCAGAGAAGTTAACTGGGAGAAGGTACAGGTGACTTCTGCTCTTTCATTAAGAACATGCATATTCAAGCCATAGACTGAGAAAAGACATTGCAATATAAATGTGACAAGGTTCTCGTATTCATAATATATAAAGAACTACAAATCAACAACAAGAAGACAAAAAGAATGTGCAGGGGCGCCTGGGTGGCTCAGTCGTTAAGCGTCTGCCTTCGGCTCAGGGCGTGATCCTGGCGTTCTGGGATCAAGCTCCACATCAGGCTCCTCCGCTATGAGCCTGCTTCTCCCTCTCCCACTCCCCCTGCTTGTGTTCCCTCTCTCACTGGCTGTCTCTCTCTGTGTCAAATAAATAAATAAATAAATAAATAAATAAATAAATAAATAAATCTTTAAAAAAAAAGAATGTGCAAAAATCTTGAATAAACATTTCACAAAGATCACGTACAAATAGCAAGAAGGTGATGAAAAGCTGTTAGTCGTCAGGGAAATATAAATTAAAACCATAGCAAGCTAATATTTGACACACATGAAAATGGCTAAAACCAAAAAGACTGTCAGTACCAAATGTAAGCATATGGAGCAACCAGAACTTCCTTTGATACATTTGTTGGTAGGAATGTAAAATGACATAACCACTCTGGAGAAGTATCTGGTATCTTCTTAACAAATTGAACATCTATCTACCATATGACTCAGAAATACTGCATTCTAAGTATTTACTCAAGAAAAGTGAAAATGCGTGCACAAAATGACTTGGACAAAAATAGTAGCAATCTTAGTCATAATGGCCAAAAGCTGGAAACAGCCCAAATTTCTATTGACAGGAGAATGGATAAACAAATAATTTATCCAGACAATGGAATACTATTCAGCAAAACAAAGGAACAAACCACTGATTAATGCAACATCTCGAAAACATTTTTTTGGGTGAAAGAAGCCAGGCACACACACGAAAAAAGTACGTGGTCTAGGATTCCATTTATATTAAGTTATAGAGCAGAAAAAATTTATAGTAATAGAAATCAGAAAGTGATTGCCTAGTAAGGGACTAAGGACATACTGGGGTGATGGAAATGGTCTATATCTTATTTTGGTGGTAGTTACATGGGTGTATACAGCTGCAAAACTCATTAAACCAAATGTTCAAAATCTTTTTTTTAAAAGATTTATTTATTTGAGAGAGAGAGAGTGAGTGCAAATGGAGGGAAGGATAGAGGAAGAGGGAGAGGGAGGGACTCTCAAGAAGGCTCCATGCTGAGCACAGAGACGGACATGGGGCTCGATTTCACGACCCTGAGATCAAGACCTGAGCCAAAATCAAGAGTTAGACACTTAACTGATTGAGCCACCCATGCACCCCCGAATGTTCAAAAATCTTAAGATCTTGCATTTTATGCATATAACTCATACCTCAATTTTAAAAAAATCCGGGTAAGTCTAGCTTCAGAGCCTGCATTCTAAAAGTACTTCCCAATTTTAGGGGAGGAACAGGAGGCAACTACATGGGGGAAATTCACTGAAATGAAACGGGTGAATTTAAATTAGAGGGTCTAATGGTCTTGCTTTCTGAGTAATGCACATAGTCTCAGCCCACAGCTTCTCAGATTGGTCTATATTTATGTGGGTATATTGATATTAGACGAAAATCATGTTGCTGAATTAGAGATCTGAAATTGTTTTTGTGGGTACGGTTCAGTATGGCCTACATTTATGTGGCACCTACTGAATGCTAGGCCCTGGGTATGCTGTGTTTCCTAGAGTTACCTGTTGGCTCCCCGAGGGATAGGTGTTTTGGCTTCTATTTCTCTGGCTTCCTCCATGGTAGGGTTTTGCTCTGCCCTTGATTGCTCACAGAATGATGTCTGCACAGAGTGGGCACTGAATAAGTATTTTGTGAATGAATGGATGATGAAATAAATGGTGAATATCAAGTGTGTCATAATCTTTATGCATATAAGAGGTCAGTGTTTAATTTCTGTTCAAAATAAATGTCCTCAGGGGTGCCTGGGTGGCTCAGTTGGTTAAACGTCCGACTCTTGATTTCAGCTCAAGTCATGATCTCAGGGTTGTGGGACCGAGCTCTGTGTTGGGCTCTGCACTCCACGGGGAGACTGCTTAAGATTCTTACTCTCCATTTCCTCACTCCCGCTCGCGCGCGCACACACACACTCTCTCTCTCTCTGTAAAAAAGAAAGAAAGAAATGTCACCATATACCTGACATTAAAAACAAAACCAAAACCTTCACCAGTTTCTTTTTACTCTCTGTGACTCAAAGTAGAGCAAATAAAGAAGATACAGAAAATAAAATGGTCTCATTTTCTGTCCCCTTTACTTCTGGTATTAAAGGCCAAACTGATGACAACTGGTTTAGTGACTGGACTTCGGATTATTAAAAAATATTTTGCAAGAAATCAACTTGGCTTATATGATCCAACACTGAGATCACCTACTTTGGTAAGAATGACAGCAACAGTTGATATTTCTGAGTGAAAACACTACCAAAACAAGAACCAAAAAACAAAATCCCTCCCAATCTCAGGAGGCCAGGGGGTGTACAGGAGGTTGAACTGAGCTGCGGATGCCAACAGAGCCTTTGAAAGACGTGCTTAGTGAGGGTCTTTTATCAAGATGTACTAACTGCCAATATGTCTTACATGGCATATAAAGTGGCCACATAAAGCACTTAATGATTTTAAATCTAGAATGTATTTATAGAAATAAAACAGAATTAACCTGGGTCAAATGCTTCTTCCTTCGAATGCTTCTCTTAACGCTGTGAATTAGCTTAGTGATACAAGAAAATAAGTTTAAATAAATCACCATGTTGAAAAATAGAGTGTAATTGATAATTTAGGAGTCAGTGACCTTAACTTAGAAAGAAAATCTATTTTAATTGTATACATTGGATTTTAGAGGGCAGATGGAAGCTTGTTAAATATTTGGAAATTTTTATATGAAATTAGAATTTATGTTCGGATTCTAAGATTTAAAAGGTAATATGTGTTTATTGAATATTTGTATAAAATTTTAAAATTCATTCATTGCAAATTTAATGAAGAAAAGGATGCATTCTATTTGTCTCTGTTTTCCCATGGGATTTATGATTTCTTGCAAGAGTAACCAGTTTATCATAAAATGGAGAACAAATATTGTCTTGAGAATATAAATAGGATACAAAGTGGGGGTGTGGTAAGAGGGAGAGCCTCAAAAGAGGGAGAATTTGTAGATGCGTAGACTTTCACATCTCATACTGTTCAACTTCCATTGAGCTACGGAATTGGTTTTGAGTTTCCTGATGACCAAGTCAAAGAGGGAAACACCACTTAGTGACATGCTATGTAACGCAATTGATATTAACTATATTGGCCTTGAACAAAGAGTATCCTAATTAGGAAAAAAGTCACAACTATTAGGGCTAAAAGAGACGTGTGTGTGTGTGTGTGTGTGTGTGTGTGTGTGTGTGTGTGTGTGTTGATTTCAGGAGACTGAATAACAAAATGGACCATATTCTCAACACTCTCCCTTTAGTAAGTGTAATAGAGAATTATGTTCTGAAATTTCTTCAGTGTCAACTTAGAAGAGGTAATGCTATGTCTGAGGAAGGCAAAGACGAATGAGGATGATTTGGGCAGCAAACTATCTGCCAAGTCCTCCAGAATGTGTAAACAATTGGTATTTTCTGTGAGGATGTCAGGCAGTGAGCAGTCAGCTCTAAACATCACCTTAGAGAAAGAGTATTGGGAGACTTCAGTGAAAATGGAGAAGCCAAACCTGATGGGGTTGGGTAGGAAGTGGCTGATGACTGTGGTGAGGATGAAGTCCTTCTATACCTGAAAGTCACGTTGCAAAGGTGACATGGCATCTTGGGGCTTGGCAGTCCAAGACTTGACATCACCTTTTACTAATTGGGTGTCATAATGAAATCTCTTAACCTCTCTCTGGGTCAGTTTCCCAATCTCTGCAATGATATTGGGGAAGGGAGGCTTTCCCCTGCTCCTGATGTTTCTTTCCATGTAGCAGGTGTAGCATTCTGGACCCTGTGATTTCTTGACATCATTCGCTCCATGGGAGTGACTTGTCTCATTGATACATTTAGGAAAAATAAACCAGACATGTTTGACTCACCTCTCCCCTTTTCCTTCTTGGGAGCTATCTGCCTGCCTGTAAGAAGCAGGCGTTTTCTTCCCTCTCTACCCTGGACAGGCCGTCTTGCCCAGGTCAACATGCCTTGTGCCTGGGAGGGCAACTCTGCCTAGTTCTGCGGCACTCACACTGAGCAGTGTCCTTCCATTGGGGCTTTATTGGTGGTAAAGATTTTATTTTGGCTTCCATCTGCCACTCTTGTTTTATTTATCAATTTGTTCAGATCTCAGGTAGAGAGGGGTGCTATTTGTTGGACCCCTCTAGAGGCCCCAGCAGGGTTGACTAATTTTTATTTTTTTATTATATATATATGGGGGGGGGAGAGAACAAGCAGGGGGAGGGGCAGGAAGAGAGGGAGAGATAATCTTAAGCAGGCTCCATGCTCAACATGGAGCCCGACATGAGGCTCAAGCCCACGACCCTGAGATCATGACCTGAGCTGAAATAAAGAGTTGGACTTTTAACCAACTGAGCCACCCAGGTGCCCCAGGGTTGACTAATTTTTAATCACACCAATGTCATATTGAGCGTGAGGTCTGAACAAGATAATGGCACAGTGGTGCTATGGCGTGCAGAGGTTGGTGTGGAGAGACCCTGTTGGTTATTGAAATATTGGCTGTTTTCCCCAGATCCCTTTAGTCTGGAGGTATAGTGAATAACACCAATCACAGTACCCATCCTAAGACGACAGTCTACAACACCGCCGGAGAATCGGTGAAGTCTTGGGCATTTCCCCACCAAATCCTTAAATCCTGGTGCAAGGGGCCTGCAGACTTCGGACAAGTGCTCTTCTTGAACAGCTGTCTTTCTGGGGCTACCTACCGTGTCTTGCTCCTCGGAGTGACCTCATCTGTCTAAGCTGCAGATGCGGCTTCTATGTCAAGATTCTTTCCAACACCAACATCAAGCCAAAGCCTTATCAGGTGAAAAAGTCTCATTGGCTTCAGGGTGAAAAATATGGGGTCTCTAGAAACAGGGGCCAAATTAATACCTGGAATGGCCAAGTGTTAAAGGTCCTGTTGGACGCGTGAGTGGGGTACAGAGGACGGTGTAGAAGGCTCCCCTGGGCAGCTCTCGTTGTTGAAGAACAGGGCTGACACAAACACCATTTCTGGAAACGTGGTTTCCCAGCGTGGCTTCATGCGCCTTCTCCATCTGCTCCAGAAACATTATTCTGGGCATCTTGACAGGAGGCCTCCAAATGAAAAGGGAGAACAAAAAAGTGCATTTTTTATCATCTCCAAATACCTACAGCTCAGGGATATGAATGAAAAACACTTATCTTGTGACCTTTCGGGCCCCATTACAGGAGAAGGACAGGAAAAAAACCAAAACCCAACTATTAAACCAAACACAAAAGGCACCATCTTGTTCTTTTTTGTCCTTGTTTGCTCTTTATTTAAAAGAGAAGAAAAAAGAAATCTGGTATTTGAACCAACCTGTTGACAGACGGTTTGCTTTTATTTGATTTGCACTTCATTTGCATGAATAAAAAGTACAGGGACAGTGTTGTGACTTAACAGTGCTATAGAAACGCTTAGACGGGACTCGATCATTAGCTTTTTTGTCATAGGGCAATTACATCTTGCTTTCAATCACTAAATGTCATTCAAAGCACAGCTATGGAGATTGATAGAAAATACAGATTCCTTCGCTTCAGGGCATGCTGAGTCAACTACAGACCGTGGGTAAAAATGACCAGATCCCGAAGTGAAAAGGAAAGTGACTGCTGGATAAGTAGTGTCTACTTAGTCAAGGACAAAGGGGGAGGGCGCCAATACTGTCTATCATCCAGAGGAAGAACACTGCTTTCCTTCTCCCAAAGGAAGCTCGCCGTGTCTTGCCACTTTCCCATGGATAGGACCGAGGAACTTTGTGGAATTCACCCGACGACGCAAGTGAGGCTTCCTCAGAGGTTCCGCCCGGGTTCTGGCAGGGGTTTTGGCTGGAAGCCCCCACTCTCCTCAAGGCCAGCCCCACATGTAACTAGAACATTAAGATTTAGCAGGCATTCGCGGTGGGGTTGCTTTGGCAGTATTTGGTCTGCGTCTATCCTCTGGCCTGTGGGTTTTCGGTAGAGACACATTTTCATTCCAAGGGTATTTATATTTTAACAGGGGTTGAAACCATGGCTTTTTTGGAGAGTAAGCATTCAGGAATCTTCAGGACTGTGGGTAGAGAAAGGTTTGAGGCAGGGGAGACAGGCCTACTTGGAAACCGCTGATGTCCCCCCTCACATAGATAATTTCCTAGCTTTCCAGGAGCCAGAAATTTCTGTTGATGATGAAAAAAGTAGCTGGATTTCAAGTTGGATTAGTAATATTTGCTATGGTATGAATTTGGTTGCATGTAACAGAAACTCAAAATGATAGTGGCTTCAACTGGGTGCACATCTTTCCCATGGAAGAGTCTGGAAGAAGGTGCTCCAGGGCTCATACGGCAGCTTTGGTCCTTGAGATTTTGCAGGGACCGGGGCTCATGCTAACATTTTGCTTTGCCTCCCCAGGGTATGGCCCATCTCTTCTTGATCCAAGGTGGCTCACCACCACATTCACAATGAAAACAACGAGAGTAAGGAAGGAGAGGGAGAAGGGACACATGCCTCCCTTTAAAGACGTGACTCAAAATTGCTCTCATGACTTTCACTCATGTCTCACTGGCCAGGCCCTTCTCACACGGTCACACCTTCCTACGAGGGAGGTTGGAAAATACCATCTTTATTTGTGTGATCGTGTGCCGGGGTTTTGCCTTTGGGAGAGAGAACGGAAGTGACTATTGAAAGATAGCCAATAGCCATGATGAGCAGGTTGGGTTGAAACTGTTGGAAAGAAGTTCCTCCCTTGGGAATGCCAAAAGGGGTGTTCATGTGGGGTTGAGGGGTGAACCCAGGCGATCAGAGGTCTGGGTGATCATTCTCCTGTGACTTCACTTCCCACAGTTTGGTTTTTCTGTGTTTTCATGATCGCTTCCAATCGAACGTATTCACCCCCATGTTCCCCTGTACTTCTCAGATTTGTTTTCAACTTTGGGTTAAGAAAATATAGTTACAGTCTATTCAGATGATTCAACTGACTAATCACCAAGTGAGCAAACACTGTGCACTATATGACTCGTGAGGTCTGGGAATATAATGCCCTGTAAGTGCTACTACAATCTTAAGTATCTTACGATCGACCGCAAGTTTTCTCCGTGAAACTATTCATATTTGGGGCTGGATAATTCAGTTTTTTAGGGGGCGGTGTCACCCCCCCATTAAACATCAATAGCCCCTCCCTCCCATTCTGGCTGCGGCAACAAAAAATGTCCCAAGGCATTGCCCAATGTCCTCTGGGGATAGAAATCACCCCTAATTGAGACCTCTTGACTTAAAGAGTGAATCAGATCACTGGATCTCAGCGTGGGGTTCCTAGGCCAGTAGTCAGCGGAATGTCAGCATCACCTGAAACTTGTTAGCAATGCAAATTTTCAGGCCCTACTCCCTAAGGACTGAGTCAGAAACTCTAGGAATGGGGCTTAGGAATCTGTGCTTTACAAGCTCTCCAGGTGACTCTGACGATTGTGATTCTAAGGCTTGAGAACAACCAAGCCAGATCATTCCTCAGCCTGGATTTCAATTCAATGTAGTAAGTGGTAGAGGGATGGTATATACTGAACGCCATGGGAACCCAGAGAAGGGCAGCTAAATCTAACCTATGGAGGTCAGAGGAAATTTGTCAGAGTAAACAGAAGTATTATTTGCATCTGGAAGTTTTCTGTAGATTGTAAGCAGAGGAGGGAGTGGAAGAAGAAGGATAAATAGGATGAAATAAATCTACTTGGTGGCCTGAAGGAGCACAGCGCATTAGACAAGTATGAACGGTTCAGTATTGCTAGATTGTGACACCCTAAGTCAGGAAGCCCTGGACTTTGGGACCGGAGGGGCAGGCAGGAATTTGGTCATAGGGGGTCCAGCATGGTCTGGTGGACAACTGTTGTTTTTGAGCTGTTCAGCATCTGATCCCCTTTCCAGTGTGTGGACACTACATTTAGGCATGAGTCTCGGTGGGAGGCAGAGCTCCTCCTGCATTAGAAAAGTTGAACTTCCAGAAGCCAACATCCTGCTGCCCCACAGCAGCTAGGGTATGGGCATGCACCTTAGGCCTGCGAGTCAGATGCCTCCTTCCAGGCTTTGACTCTGGCATGAAGATGAAAAGACAGTGGGATACTCAAGCCAGTGGTGGTGGAGGTGTTGAGAGTACTGTCCGCTGTGAGGTGTGGCAGGGGCCTTCTCCCCATGTGGGTCTCCAGGCATGATTTTGCCCATGGTCCTGGCTATCTGGGTTCCTTGGGTCCTTACACATTTTCTTGTCTGATTCTTCAGGACTTCTGGTGAGTCTGTGAAATACGTTTCAATAAATTCCTTCCCTATGTAGCTCTTCACAGATCATCACCAGCCGGAGGTGGTGTCCTCCAAAGGTTACTTGGTTGTGGGAAATGAAGAGTCCCTGCAGAAAAGACATTTACCACTTGCCATGTACAAAGGGAAAGAAATAAAAATGCCAAGGATTATTAAGCACTTTACCTAGATTATCTCCTAACTCCCCCAACCAACCCTTGAGAGAAGATACCAGTCTTACCATTCTTACTTTATACATGGAAAGCTGAGTTTTGAATCCAGGGATTCTGTCTCTATGGCCTGTTTCCCTGATGGTCATGCCCAAAGCCCAGTCTGCATCCAAATCTGAAATGCCCTTCGAGGCCTGTACCAGCCATCAGACCCCCACCACAAAATGACATCCTTCATCAAACTTGCCTTGAGTCCCTGATGATCCTTCCATGTTTTTTAAATTTTATGCAATACTGTGTCTACGCTCTGGCCCACGGCATTAGGCATTTGTCTTCATGTCATCCTAGAACGACTTTGTAGCCCACTATCTTCCTCTTCTATCTCTATCATAAGCCCCTGGAGGATTCTCATCCTGAGTTTGCCACTCACTAGGAGACGGTCACAGGCCAGATACTTTGAGAATGTCCGTATGACCTCGCAGCATTGCTGTGGGCAGGGGTGGTCTTCAAGATGCTGCATTTAACAACTGCTTCACAAGGGTGCTGGCCCATCGGAATAGGCAATGGCTGTAGTATCTGGAGTCCGTGTACCATGCAAACAACTGAACATTAGCTCTGGTTGGAAAAACATAGAACAGATGAACTTCTTTGTATGTTGTACAGCATGACAGACATCCCAGGCATTATTATTTTGCCTGGCATGTCTTGCAGATCTGCCTACCTCCTTCAGGTGAGTATCAAAACCAGTAATTCCCTATTTTGGTTGAATGATGATACCCGAGATCATCTCTTTGATTACTTGGCAGTGAGGAGGTCATGAGCTTTTCGAATAGTTCTCCCCCGAGACTTTACTTTGATTCACTGATTTGAACACGAAGGGATATATACCGTACTGCGCCCTCAGAGCCATGGAGACGGGGGCCTTGAAATACATGGAAGAAGCGATGAGGCCGGTCTAGCCTCAACTTCCCTGAGTCACCTGGTTCAGGTGAGGTGATGAGCACCCTGTTAGTCAGTAGGACAGGTCCGGCTCCCTCGGGGCTCCGGCTGGCAGTTTGCAAAGGCAGCAGCTCCTCTGATCGCCCAGTGGATCGGCCTCGATTGCCCCAGAGCCCACCCACCTGCCTGGCACTCAGAGCCTGTTGCCGAACGTTCTTTTCGTCCTTCTGTTCCGTCTTCCATGGCTCTCACGCCGACAGCTGCAGGAACACATGGAGGTTTCTTGGCAGCTGCTAGACACAGATGCTGGGCTCTGTCATGTACTTTTCCCTCCTCTGCTGCCTGCTTCTGAGTGTTTCTCTGGCTGCCTGGATGTCTTCGTTCCTGCGTGTGGGCGGGGTGTGCTTCGAGGTGCTAGCGGGGTGTGAAACCTCGGGGGATTGGTGCTGCTGAGCAGGCAGGATAGCTGGGTCCTTAAGTTTGTCTTCGCCTTTTTTTCACCCAAGTGTCAGTTTTTAACTGTTCTGCATGCCTGAGAATGTTTTCAAGCTGGCCTGGAGGAAAATAACGCTGGGGTGTCTCTTTTCTCTCCACCCAGGGAGCACCTGCTTCAGCCGGGTCTTCATTACTTCCTGGCTGCTTTTCTGCAGGAGTCTCCTGGCTTCACTGGCCTCTTTGCCTCCGACTTGCCCCTCTTCTTCCTTCCTTGGCATTACCTTCCATGGTACCAGGGTGATTTTCCTATAACCAAATCTGACCGCATCTCTCTTTCTCTCTCTGTTAATCCTAATAGCTGGCAAAATAAAATATGAGCTTAGTGTAACTAAAAGGCCCTTCGTGACTCATCTCTGCCGCAGCCTTGTCTATTTTGACCAGAACAAATCAGCTGTTTTTAAACTTGGTCTTGGCACTTGGCGTTCACTAGGCCTAGGAATTCCTTCCTTCCTCTTCTTCTCTGTTCATCAGGTTCACTCTGTCCGAGCCAGAGAGATTTCTTGGGTACTCTCTTCTAGGTGTAGCCTCTCCCTTGGCCTGATCCTTGGTGGGCCAGACTGGAGACAGTTGCCAACTGAGCCATCTCCATTTGGGGACACTCGTTCAAGCAAAGCTGCTGCTGAAGCAGGCTACTTGGTGCCAGATGCTGGGACACAAGTGTGAGCGGGAGAGACAGCACCAGTCTCCAAGGAGTTAACCAACTGTGGGACAGATGAATGAGAAAGCTCACAATTAAACTATGGAATGAAATGGGCTTGATGATAGAGGTAAGTGGAGGATGTTACAGGAAAGAGGTGCCCTCCCTTTGTGCCCCTGTACCGTTTCTGAACCTCCTTCTATTAACCTTATAATCCAGTTGACCGTTGAACAACATGGGGGTTAGGGGGGCCACCCTACCGCACAGTTGCAAATCTACATATAACTTTTGACTCTCCCCAACCTTAACCACTAATAGCCTACTCTTGACTGGAAGCCTTACTGATAACATAAACAGGTGGTTAACACAGATTTTGTGTGTGTTTTATATACTGCATTCTTGCAATAAAGTAGACCAGAGAAAAGACATTGTTGTTAAGAAGATCATAAGGAAGAGAAAATACATTTATAGGACTGTACCGTGTTTATCAAAGAAAATCCACATTGTAAGTGTCCTGGTGACGCTCAAACCAATGCTGTCCAAGGGTCAGCTATGCTTTGTGTGTTTTCAATTTGTCTCCCCAACAATCTCTGAGTTTCTTGAAGGCAGAGACTGTTTCTTATTTAAATTGCATCCCTCAGGGTCACCCAAGACCAGCACAAAACTCAGGAAATGTCTGTTGGACAATGGCACTTGGATGCTTGTGTCCACACGCAGATGGCTCTGCAGGAGACCCTTTGTTCAAGGCTATGGTGTGCCTGTCTGGGTCAGTGGCAGCCCCAAGGAAGTGTCCTGGAACCCTTTTGGGTTGAAGGACACAGGAAAGAACACATGGGAAGTTAGAGGGCTTGTCGGTTCTGGAAATTTTCTACCTTGTTTTGGAAAATGAAAATCTTCTTTTTCTATAAGGTCCTTGGTCCTGGGAATGGAGAATTAGGGTCACTCTACCTATTCCTCATCTTTCCCCTCTCCCTTGAGAACCCCTCTCCTCTGCTTTACTTTTCTTCTGCTTCTGGTCAGAGAAAGCATTCATTAAGGAAAATTGAATGTTGTTTACAAGTATTCCTTATATACATTTAAAATAAATTAATGTTGAGAAACTGACAAATGAGAAGGAAAAATAAAACCTTGAGTGACCCCACCACCCAGAGCTATTCGATTTGTTGCTGTTGACATGTTGGTGCACATTTTCCCAGACTTTCCTCTCCATATATGTATAAACAAGTGTTTGAGTAAAGACTTTGGATTCGGGCTGCCTGACTTGAAGCCAGGCACTTTTTAAGACAATGTATAACAGCTTACATTCTGGTCGAACCACCAAATACATTAACTCATTCTGTTATTATTACAAAGAGTATCATATCATATGGCTTATGGAATTTGTTTTTCTCATTTACAACACCTTGCTGTGTATTATAACAATTTTCTATGTCATGAAACCTTACATTATTCCTATAATAGCAATACAGTATTTCATTGAATGGATACCACACTTTATTTAATAATGTCCTTGTGCTAGATATCAAGTAGTTTTAATTTTTCACTATTTTAAAGACCGGTATGATAAAAATCCCTACATACACGTCTCTATGCACTTACCTGAGTATTCCATTAAAGACTGACTTAGAAGTGGACTCACTGATTGGGGGTATGCATGTGTACAGGGATTTTGGTAGATGGGGCCTCCGTGAGTGTTACCCCGCATACTGTGGGAGAGAACCCTTGCTTCCACACTCCCATCTGAACCAATACTGACTTTTAAATTCTTTCAAAAATTTGCACAGTAGGGCAAAAATGGCATCATGTCTTTTCTATTTGCATTTCTCTAACTTCCAGGGAGGCTGACTTCATATAGATACTTTATTGGCTATTCGTATTTCTTCTTTTCTGAGTTGCCTTTTTGTGTCCTTTAAAGCCTCCGTTTTGACTTTGGTGAGATAATCCTGGATGTTGCTTAGATTGGACAGCTTTTCTCCGTGGAAGACCCGGACCCATGGTAGTTCTGTGAAGTAATGGTTTCAAGGGGCACGTGCTCAACCTTCTCTGCTATGTATTTGCATTTTCCACTAAAAATGTCTAACAGGTTATAAATTTGACTTTTCTGCACTTTGCCAGGGACGCGGTTTTAATACTAATGAACACTTTTTGTATAACATGTCCATGACAGCAACTGCCGCTCTCGGAGACGGAGAAATGCTAAGGGGTCTCTGGTTGTATGTATGGATATATGACCTGGTGCATTCCTGAATTTTCCTCTATGACAGGTGTGGGCATAGCTGAGTACACGTGTGAATCTGTCTGCACGTGTCTGGGTCTTGAGCTGAGTTCGGAAAGCAGTGTATGTGTTTTTGGGTCTTGATGAACTTGCCCAACTACCTTGTATGCTCACCACCTCAATCTATTTCCTGAGGGAGCTTTAGTTCAAAATTTACTTCTTTCAGGAAGACTGCCTTGATTCTCCGCCCATCCTCAGGTTACTTCTCTAACTCTCAACTTCCTGAGCCCACATGCCTTTCACATCTAAGCTTGCTAATGCAGTGCTGAAAATGTGCCCTCGCTGTAATTCGTATGGAATAGTTCTCCCACGAGAACATTCTGCCTTTGTCTGTGACTGCTTTGAAGCAAGACTCCAGGTTTTACCACATCCCCTCAAGACAGACCCAACCCTCAGAGCATCTGTGAGTAATAGAAGACCGACTGTGACTTATGGGGAATGAAAGAGAACGCTACATGAAACAACACCCAGCAATAGATAAAGACCGAGATTTCTGTCTTCTCTTGGTAGTGTTCCCCTTCAGTCATGGGCCTCTGGGTCTTCTTCCCCCATTCTCTGAATCTTTCCCTGAAGCGGCCACTGCATGTCTCCTCCTTTTCTTCTCAGAGACATTAGCTTTCTTTTGAATTTCTTAGTCAAAGACATCAACTGACCCTAATGCCTAGGAAGACCAGCATCTTCTCAACAAAAGTGAATCTCTTTCTGTGGGAGAATGTGCTTGCAAAAAAAGTAAGGTTTTCTCCAAGTTGTTCCACGAAGCTGTTTATCACAAGGATTTGTTTTGTCCCTCCAACCAGTCTGATGACCAGGAACATGCCTTCCATTCAGTTTGTATCCTGTCTCAGCCTCCGTTTATTCCAGTGCTTCCTGCAAGGGCTGTGTTCTCAACAGATGCGCGCCCACCAGTAGAAAACGTCTTATCGATTTTCATTACTTAGCACGGCACATGGAACTTAGAAGGGACATGAATATACAGGCAAGTGAATGATGCAGGCTTGGTCTGTGTGCATCGTAACGCAGTGAGGAAGATGGCGTGACTAGCTGGACCCTGTGCCGCTGTGGTACCCTCTGCCATCTAGGCCTTGGGCATCCGCTCTGCAAGGCTCAGCCATTCACTTCCTTCTACTTCTCTTTTTTCCTGTGGTAGGCTGGCATGGTCTTCTTCTCTAATTCCTTTTGTGTTTTCCTTTATAAAGGGCTGGGTCAATCCAGGAGGGGATTTCTGAGATCTGTTTCCCAGACTATGACCATCATGGCAGCCCACATGCTACCTCCGCCATCAGTAGTGTGGTTCCTCCCAGCCTCTCCTACATGGAACCAGAATCATCTGGGGGCCTGCTTCTGAGGTCCTGATCCTCCCCATTTCTCCATAGGCCTCTTTCGACAACACACAGGTCAGCAGGAGGAAGACATTGGGAGACAAAAGTAGAGATACGTTGATTGCATAAAGGGCGGAAGGGTCAGGACAGGGATGGGGGAAAGAAAAGAGGATTCCACAGGGAAGAAAGTAGGCCTGTTCTACCTGGAAATAAAGACAACTGGATGATTGGGTCAAATCCATTTCTTGGATTCTTTTGTATGGCTACTTCCTCTGGGCCATGGCATTTCCTCATGACTTCATTGTTATTTTTTGGAGACACATAGAGTGAAAAATGCCAAGCAAGTGCGACATGGTGGGAAGCGACTGGGAGTCAGAAAAGAATTTCAGGATATCCTTTTATCCAACACCTAAGGGAGTCTGGAGATCCACCTAGAAGATGGGGCCCATCACCCAGATAAAGAATCAAGCTAAAAGCCCTGCAGATAAAGAATGTCTCTTGGCCAATTCTCACTCAGGAGACCCTGTGCTTTGCTTTGCTTCTACCTTTTCGGTAATAGTGATGTCTCCTAGGATCAGAGGTCATGAATGAATGCTAATTGAAGATTAAGATTTTCTTTGACAACAGTTTTTAATGACTACAAGTGTTTTTGTCTTCTTCTCCAAGGGCCTCTGATTGTAGGCATTGCAAGCCTGGCGCACCCGCTCTTGCCTGAAGCAAACTCCTCCGATACCTCTTCAGCCTAAACCCATGCTTTTTAAAAAAACTTATTTGATTGAGGCAAGAGCACTTGACGTGAGATCTACTCTCTCAGCAAGTTTTGAAGTATACAACACAGTACTGTTAACTATAGGTTTGACGTTGTACAGCGTGGGTTTGAGAACCTTGAAGGTTCTAGAGCTTATTTTTCTTCTTAACTTGAGGCAGGTTTGATGTAACCCTCCATTTCCCCCTTGACTGGTGACCACCGTGCCACTCTTTGATTCTATGAATTGGCCCATTTTCAATACCTCATGTATAAGAAACCATCATAAAAAGCAAATCATCATTTGGCCTTCTCTTCACTTAGCAAATGTCTTCAAGGTTCTCAAACCCATGCATGTAAGCCCCTGCCTGTTCTTAGGTGACAGGGTGTAGGATAGAACTGAGTCCTGGTGTATCTCTTCTTTGTTCCTATTCTAGCCCCTTCCTGATAATTCACTGGCCTCCTGGACCCTGGAGCTCTAGTCCCAAACCCATGGTGCTTCCCTCATCTTTTCCCTGGGACACCGCCCCCCCCAGACCCCACTTCCAGCCTGCCTGGCTCTCTGAACTGCACCTGGTGCTGGAAGCTTGCCTGCCTCCTCCCCGACCAGCTCTCCTACCTCTCCAGACACCCAACCTGCACCCCTCCTGCCCAGACCTGCCCCGCTGAGGCCCCTGCCTGGCAGGACATGGTGCCTCTAAGGACTAAAAATAGGACTTGTATAAAAGAACGGTGGGACCCAAATAAAGTCTGAGGCAGGAAATATAATGAACCTCCAAAAACATGATTCTGGTGCTTCCACGGGAGTCCTGTCTCTGCTTCAAAGCCTGTGAACTATCTTTATTTTGCATTCAAACTATCTTTTGGGGCCAGGTTTCCTTCATAACACAGCTTATTGCAAAACGGATCTGAAGCCCTAGGGAGTTTATCTGTAGTTAGGTGTTTTTTTTTTTTTTCTTTCCAGTAACTGTGGGTCGGAGGTATTCCAGCCGTTATTAACCAAAGGACTACTCTGTTTTATGACATCTAATCAGGTGGATGTCCCTTTGGGAGAACAGATTGTGTCCCTTTTTTCCCCTCTGAACTGAGGAGATAAAGAGATAAAACTCATATGTTGTTTTATTTTATTTTTTTTAAATCAACAGCAGAGTCCCTGTGAGATCTTCACGTGAGCCTGTTATGCATGCGAGCCTGGGTTTAATGGGGAAGCCTAAGGGCTGGTGAGTAGGACATTTTGTCCTCTCAATAGCTGTGCTTGGTCCAGTCCCTTCTTGAAGCACCTCTTAAGACCACTCATGTCTTGAAGTAGGATTACCTTTTATTTGTCTTGAGACTTCATCATTCAAACCAGGAGATGTCTCCTGGTTTTAGATCTTTGGGGTTTGTCAACAACCTGTTTTCACTCTGCCAGTACTTTTCATGATGGTGTAAGTTCTCCTCATGTTCCCTCAGGGGCTGCTTTTGTGGGCATCAGCAGGTCTCACTCCTTCGGGCTGGGCTCGCACAAATGTCCCTCCGTCCCCACGATACTTTTAGAGTCTATCTGAATGCCTCTGTCCACTGGCATTCCCATATGTGCACCTGCGCCTGTCTTGTCTTCCTTCATTGCAGGTCCCCCGAGGGCAGGAAGCACTTTTCCAGTAATATCTCAGCCCGGTGTCCGCCATGGTGCCATGCCTTGACAAGTGCTTCGAAAATTGATTTTGGTGAAGAATTTATAGCTAGGACTTCAATGCAAGTTAGTCCATTTCAGTGACTCTGGCTCATCAGACCTCAGGGCTCAAGAAACTTCTAGGAAGAGACACCAGTACTGTCCAAGCTTTGGTGGGAGAGTAGGAGAAAGATTTCAGAATGAGATTTAAGAGGCTCCGGAAGGTACTCTGTTCAGAGATCTTTGATTTAAGGCATACCTTTTGTTAGTAGGAGGGCCCACCTGGCGTACTGGCTCATACATAATACAGGCTCCGGGGCTGGACCACCTGGCTAGAATCACAGGCTCTGCCATTTCCTAGAAGTGTGACTTGACCTCTCTGTGCCTCAGTTGTCCTGTCTGTAAAGTGGGGATTCAAATAGCGCCTACCTAACAGGGCTGTGAAGATGGACTGAATCAATTTTTCTAGAGTATGAGAAGATGCCTGGAAAGGGTGAGTGCCCAATAAACAGACAGCAAAGCTCCTGGGAAGACACAGATAGATGTCACACGGAAAAACACCAACACGTGAGTGAATGGCTCTCTCCCACCTCATGCAGGAGACAACTCGTAGACAGCAGGAGCTCCTGGTAGCTCAGGGCAGTCAAAAACAGCCCCAGGGATGGCTTTGTCTCAGAGATAAATAATAAAAATAACAAAGGATCCGATCATGTGCTGAGCACTCACTCTAGGCTGGACCCCGTGATCAGGGTCGTTCAGTCTTAGGGCAACCTTGCGAGAAAGAGGCACTTTCCTTCTGTCGATAAAAAAGCAGAGACTTGGAGAGACTGGTCAGCAAGGAGAAGAGACTGGCCACCAGGAGTCCAAGCTGGTGCCTCAGCCAGTAGATCCTCCACGTTTTCCTCTGTGCACCCATCAGCGTAACTTCTGATTTAACTTCAATTCCCAAGTGGGCATCGTCATCACTAGAATGCTGGAGTTCATATCATCAGTTAGTAAGGTGGCTTATGGAAAGGGGGCTAAATTAGAAGTCAGGAGGCCCAGCTTTTGGATTAGCTCTGCCACCTACTCTACCAGCGGGGACTGGCTCGTTACCCCTGCTGGGCTATATATGGTGTGGGAACTGATAACGCCAGCCCTGCCTATTTCAGCAACTATGATGAGGAGCAAAGGAGATCTTGCACATTCAAATTCATTAAATAAGGAGAGCTCACTGTAGGCTCAATCCTATGCAACCTGCATTTACCCGTATTTTCCATTATTGTAAATTAACTTAGGAAACACTTACAAGAGCAAGATAGCATCGTTCCTGTGAATTACGAACACATGAGCCACTTTATCTTGAGGGCCCGATTGCCCCCCAGCAGGCTGAACATGAAGGCTCCAGAGCCGGGAGACCAAGCCGTCTATTTCAGAGAGCCAGCCTCACTCTCGAGACCTTCCCTGGCTTTCAGCCTGCCTCTTCCAACGATTACATGAATAATAAGCATGTTTAGAGTTGCTTCAGAACGAGGATGCCAGCAAAGTTGGGAGGCCAAACTGCAGGCCATGAGGATCTCTCCATGAAGATGAGGTTCTCACGCGGCACTCGGCACTTCTTGCCCCGGGTCCGTGCACCTGCTGGGGTGGCATGTTGGGTCAGTTTTGTGCTTCACTAAGAGGAGAGTATCGAGATGGAGAGGAAGGCTTTGAGCACTGAAGCAATCATAAAAAATAACTCCAGGATCTGTTCTGACTGTATCGACTCTCACCCTTTGGATGAAGTTTGCCTATGCTTGGATTTGCAGAGGATCTCGCTGATTCTGTGCTCTGTCAGGGGCTAAGTCTTTTCCCATCGCCTCCTGGGAACATAGCGGTGACACAGTAAGTAACATGTGGTCTCGGGGCTGACACACTGACACACTGAAACCCCGGAGGACCTGAGGGAATGTTTCCATTCAGCTGGCTGACCACTGAGAATGGGAGCCGAATCTTCAATTCTTTATCAATGGTCCTGTGCCAGTGTGTTCAGAAGGTGCTCAATAGGTGCTCAGTGAGTGAATGGACCCGTCAGAGAGCATCCAGGGAGGGCCAGGTTAGGTGAGGTGCTGTGTGATGCCAGGTAGAGACTGAAGGAAAAAGACTAAATCACACCTTTCAGAGAATTTCAGCTTAGGGCAGATGGCTCCCATCCCGACGTGACAAAAGTAAAGGACACACAGATTTTTATTTGTGCAAACAATGAGATTTAATTTTAAAAAAGTAAACCTTTAAAAGATAAAAAAGCAAAAAAGTAAACCTAAAAAAGATAAACCTTTAAAAAAGGTTATCATGAAGTACAATGCAAGAACCAGGAGAAATGGAGGGTGAATAGAGATTTTTCGCCGATGTCAAAGCCCCAGGAGAAGCAAATTCCTTTGGAAACAGCCCAACGAGTAGCATTTCCCATCCCTTCCTTTTGCAAAGGCTGGTTTTGTTGGGTTTTTAACTGAGAGCCTCAGGATGGAGGGAGAAGCTATCTTCTCAGCACAGTTTTCTCCCCCTTTTCCAGAGGGAAGGCAGATTTGGGAAACTGGCACGGGCCCTGCCCAGACGGCAGCCAGCAGCTGGCTCTGGCAAGGGGAAATTCTCACTCTGGGCTGCTGGCTGCCCGGCCCCTCCTGTTTCCCCAGCGATGCCGGGCCGGGCCATTGGAAAGGAGAGAACGTGAGAGCCCAGCCATGCCAGCAGCTTCTCACCACCCTGACCAGGCCGTTCTGGCTCTGACACCCAGGCCTGCAGCCGGGGAGCAGGGGGAGCAGACCCAACGGCACTAGCCCGCCGCCTCGGCCTCCCTTTTGCTGCCTCAGCTGCTGGTTGGACCTGCGCTGAACCACACAATGGCTCCTGTCATCTCTGGGGCTGCAGCATGAGGGACAGAGGCTGGTGGTGATTTCCGAGAGAGTGGCCTGGCCACAGGCTGATTGGGGTCACAGGGCCCCAGATGATCCAGCTGGCTCATGCCTGCCCCTTCTCACACCGGACACTGCCCCGTCTCCTAGCAGACCCCTTGGGTCCTTGGTTCCTCCACACCAGGCACATTTTCCTTTTTCCCTTTGTTCCTCCCTTCCCTCCTTCCTCCCTTCCTCCCTTCTTTCCTTTCTTCCTTTCTTCTTTCTTTTTCCTCCCTCCTTTCCCTCTCCCTCCCCTTCCTCCTTCCTCCCCTCCCTCCCTTCCTTCCTTCCTCCCTTCCTCCCTTCCTTCCTTCTCATCGTTTCTTGTTTTCTTCTTCCTTTCTTCCGTTCTTCAAACCTGTATTGATGACACATTCTGTATCACTCCTCTGCTCGGTTCTGAGAGTGCACAGACATAATAATAGTTGGCCCTGCCCCTGAGGAGCTCACAACTCAGTGAGGACATTTGTGCATGAGATGGGATGAGTCTATGACAATTAGAGACAATAGAGTGTGTTAAGTACTATAAAAGCACACAAATTACTAGGAAGGCAGAGGAAAGAGCCATTAATTTCTACCTGACCCATTTTGGGGAAAAGTTAGCTGAGGTGCTGCCATTTTTCAATTTAGTTGCTCACTCTGCTTCTTATGTTCTGGAGAAAAGGTTTTATGTCGCTAAGTCTCGTTGGAAAAATGAAAGGTTTGCTTTTTGTTTCAGTTCCTGCTTATGACTCAGGTCCTGAGGTTTTGAATTTTTATCAAGTCTAATTGTATCCATTTTTTTTTCTTTTATGGATAACGCTTTTGCTGCTGTATCTAAGTACTTTTTGTTTAACCGAAATGTTGCAAAGATTTTCTCCATATAATTCTATAATCACATCTACATTTATGATCCATTTTTGTTAACCTCTGTATATGGTACGTATTGAGTTTCTTCTTTTTATTTATTTGTAAAGGTTTATTTATTTATTTTAGAGAGGGAGAGAGCATGCAAGCCCGTGGGGGGGAGGGGCAGTGAGAGAGGGAGGGAATCTTAAGTAGACTCCTCACTGAGCACAGAGCTTGACACAGGACTCGATTTCATGACCCTGAGATCATGACCTGAGCTGAAACCAAGAGTCGTACACTTGACCAACTGCACCATGCAGGCACCCCTTCTTTTTTTTTAATAATAATAATAATAATAATGATAATAAAAAAACAGTGTTTCTGTACTAATTGCTCCAGTACCATTTGTTTGAGAGACTATTGCTTCCTTGTTGAATTATCTTTGCACCTTTGTCAAAAGCTGTTTGACTATATTTGTGTGGGTGTATTGCGGATTCTTCAAGAGGAGTATTGTTTTTTTAAATATTTTATTTTTTTGTGAGAGAGAAAGAGGGAGAGCGAACGGGGGAGGAGTAGAGGGAGAGGGACAAGCAGACTCCGCACCGAGCACCGAGCCTGACTCGGGGCTCCATCTCAGGACCCCGAGATCATGACTGGAGCCAACACCAGGAGTCAGACCCTTAAAAGACGGAGCCCCCCAGGTGCCCTTGAGAGGAGTATTTTTATGTCCAATATATTATTTCACTCATTCTCTCTGTCTCTCTTGATATAAAGGCAACCCTACCATGCAAATGGCACCCTATCTGTGAACCAGAGTCATAACTTGACGAGGCAAAAGAAAAGAAGTTTGGCAAACCAAGATTAGAATGAACTTTGCCACTGATTGCCATGTGACTTTTGCGTTTGGGACTTTCTGATCTTGAAAAAACACAGGTGAGACTCAATAAGGAGTGTCAGAAAGATTAATGAGGCCACGGCTGGGAGAAGAGCTGGGCTTTGCCTCCTCAGCCTCCAGATATTTGTGTAATTCCTTCTGTCCTGTTTTATGGTGAAAATATTTGGCTGCTGGGGAGCAGCAGTGAGGCTGTGAGAATAAGTGTATTGTTAGATTACAAGCGCTTTAAAGGAAGGTCTGTCTCCTTTCGTAAAAGTGAAGCTCTTCCTGTTGCCCCCTATGGTGGGTAGAGTCCCTTGTTCTCTTTCTGCTGCATGAGGTCAAACACAAGAATTACCCAGGAGAACCTTATTCCCCGTTACATTCCTTTGGTTCTCCTTCACCAATAGAATTATTCTTTTACAACTTTGGAATGAAAAGCATGCAAAATGGTGTCTTCATATTGCTTAAATGCTTTCTACCCATGCCACTCATTTCTGATTTTTCATGGCCTTAAACCACCATCTGCTGGGAGGGTGGGAAGGACGCTTGCAAGGTTGTCACGCCCTTCTCTCCAGTCTCAGGCCGGCTGCACTTGGGCCACCAAAAGAAAAGTGGTTTTTTTGGTCTTTCTCTGAACGGTTTCAGAAACTTAGTTCCCATCTTTGGAACTTTCCTCTTCTGGGCCACGCCCTGTTCTCCCTCCAAGGACTGTATTCCTGGATGATGGTGATGGCGATGGACAGGGAGTGTTCATTCATGCCAAGCGCTCTGGGAAGCTTGCACCGTGATAATCATTTCATGTCTTTGATTAACTTGGCTTTCTTTTCCTTCATAAATTGTTCAAACACTTTAAGTCCAAACACTAACACTGGGGACAGCTTGTGATTAACCTCTCTCCACTCCAAGAAGTAGCCAGCTTCAGCGATTCTTCCTTCTAAAATAGCTTAACCAGTTTTTAATACACCAAAAAGACTTTTGCCCGTAGCCCTCTGGTCATCTATTTTCCTTAATAGCCTTTTATGAGGGACCTTATCAAAAGCTTGCAAGGAAATCCAAGTAAATTATGTTCCTTGGTTCACCTTTACCTACTATTTCATTAACTTTTTCAAAAACAATATGACATAGTTTTCACCATAATTAAAGGGGTTGGGAAAAAGGGAACTTTAACTACCGCTTGACAGTTTCCATAGTTGCTTAGGGGAGCCGGGTCACTGCTCACATTCTGCCTCTGCTTAAGGACACTAATTCATTTCCCAGGCTGTCTGGCGAGGTCAGCCACTAGTTCAAGGTGGAAATGACAAGTTTTTAGGCTTTCAAGTGTGCAGCACTCAGCTCTCCAGAGAGCGCAAAGGAAGGAAACCGCAAGTTTATCCAGGTCTGGCCTAGAGAAAGAGGAAATGATGGGGAAATCAAGACGAGGGCAGAGGGCGGTGTCTCCGTGGAGGGGAGAGCTAGCCTGGGAGAGTCTCCCATAGTCCCAAACAACTCCTTATTGTTTGTGAGAAAGGGACGGGCCACCATAGACTCTGGGAAGACTCTCGGTGTCCTGGGGGAGGTATGGAAGGCCAGAACGCAAGGGTGCATAGGGACTGGTAGAACGAGAAGGGAAGAAGTAGATATGGAAGAACAAGTCATAGCACTATTAAAAATGATGGCTATCATCATCCTAAGAACTGTGGTTGTATTTGTTGAGTGTCTCCCACATGCAAGGCTGTGCTGGATGCATGCGCATGCCTATCTCGTGTCAGCATCACGAGCGGGGAGGGAAGACAGCATTCCCCTCACTTATAAATGAGAAAAATACAGCACAGAGAGTTCAAAGGACTTGAAGGTCACACAGTTAATAAGTTATCACATTTGGGAGGCGACCTCGTCCTTCTAATTCTGAAGTACATGGATTTTCATGATACCAGCTAGTCGATTCTTAACCCATTCGGGAGCAAAATTCTCCCCTAAGTCAAATATTCTGGTTAACTCAATGTTCTAAGCATTCTAATGATGAATTAGCAGTTTTCATGATGTAAGTATCATTACTCAGTCGTTCGAAAAGGGCAGCCACTATTTAATTTGTATTAACGAGTCACAAAGTTATTTAAGGTTACAGTCCCTCCAAACAGCTTTATGCATCTTCATTTTCACTGGTCTGGGAATCTGGAAGTATTTGTTTACAAAGGACTCTGGCTGACAGAACGCGAGTAAAATTGGCTTTTAGTGTAGAAAGGAATAGTAAGGAAAAGAAGAAAAGCTTTCACTTCTTTCTGGCTTATTTCTTGCTTTCCCCTGGCTCCTTGCCTATTTTTCCTTATGTCCTGAGGAATTGGCCATTTTTAGTCTTTTCCACAGCTTCAGAAAGCCCACCATAATTGTCCTACCACATGCTTCAGTCTCCACAGGATGTGATGCCTGCATAGGGCAAAGCCTTTCTCTAGGTGTCTTCTGAAGACATGCGTGCTCACCTCCGATGCTCCCGGAGGCTGGGTTTCCAAGTGCTCACAGCACCTCACTTTCTGTCTTGTGCGTGCTTCTCGTGGGACATCCAGTACTACGAGAACAGGCACCTGGCCGAGCCTAAGCAGCCCAGTGAATGAGCTCCCCACTCCTGCTCCTGATTTGTCAAGACAATGGTCCTTAAGACCAGGAGCCTGAGAAGCTGAGGAACCAGAAAAGCAACTTGGCCTTTTCTTCAAAGAATTGAATGCACAAATTGGAGTGAACGCAAAAGTGGCAGCCAGAGAGAAAGAAGAATTCTTTCCATCTCGCAGCAAAGTAGGGAAACTGAGGGAAAAAGAACAAGTCTCCTGACTTAGGAGGGGAGATGGTAGGGGCTGCTGGATTTCAGTTAGGTCAAGTAAGGTCGGAGGTTGGCAGTTTTGACGGGACATTTCAGTGTCCATCTCCGGGCCACGGAAGGCATCAGCCTGGTGTGTTCATCAGGGGTGCCATCGTTAGGCAGGTGTCTGTAGGAAATGCTGGGCAGGGGTGTGAGACCCTGGGCCATGCAGGGGAACAGAAAGGGTCCTACCAAGGTCATGTTGGTGCATTCCAATATGAGTTCTGGTACCTTCTAGCTTTGGTGACCTTGGAAAAGTAAATCTTGATTTATTAATCAGAGTTTCAGTTTCATATTCATCTAGAATATGAGAATAATGCCTGATTTATATGGTAGTTTGAGGAATACATAAGATAGTATATGCAAAATCTCTGACAACATGTAGCAAATAATGTCCTTCCCAGGAATTTTCTTTAAAAATTTATTTATTTGGCTGAGAGAGAGAGAGCGAGCAAGAAAGTGGTGGTGGTGGGGGGGACAGAGACAGAGGGAGAGAAGTACACTCCCTGCTGAGTGGGGAGCCTAAAGCAGGGCTCCATCTCACGACCCTGAGATCATAACCTGAGCCAAAACCAAAAGTCAGATGCCTAACTGACTTTGCCACCCATGTGCCCCTTTCCCAGAAATTTACGATGTGTTATTTTTCTAAATGATAAATATAGATTCATAGCACAACTACATGTATGATTTTGTGTTTTTAGCACAGGTGTATGTAGAAGATACTGCAAGCTCCATTCTAGACCATTGCAATAAAGCAAATATTGCCATAAAGTGAGTCAAATGAATTTTTTGGTTTCCCAATACCTATAAAAGTTATATGTATGCTATACTATAGTCCATTAAGTGTGCAATAGTATTATGTCTAAAAAACCAATATAAATATCTTGATTTAAAATTATTGCCTAAAAACCACACAAACCATCATCTGAGCTTTCAGTGCATCATAATAATTGCTGGCACAGGGTCTGGCCTCGATGTTGATGGCTGCCGACTGATCAGGGTGATGGTTGCGGAAGGCTGGAGTGGTTGCGGCCATTTTGTAAGTAAGACGGCAATGAAGTTTGCCACATCGATTGACTCTTTTTCCCATGGATGATTTCCCTGTAGCATGTGATGTCGTTTGATAGCATTTTGCCCACAGAAGAGCTTCTCTCAAATTTGGAATCAGTCTTCTCCAACCCTGCTGCTTCTTTATCAACAAGTTTGTAATATTCTAAACCCTTAGTTGTCATTTCAACAATAGTCACAGCGTGTTCACCAGCAGTATGTTCCATCTCAAGAAACCACTCTCATTGCTCACTCTTAAGAAGCACCCCTCATCCCTTAAAGTTTTATCACGAGATTGTAGCAGTTCAGTCCCATCTTCAGGTGCTACTTCTGATTCTAGTTCTCTTGCTATTTCCACCACGTCTGCAGTTTCTTCCTCCACTGAGGTCTTGAACTCCTTGGGGGTCATCCATGAAGGTTGGGANTCGGGGGTCATCCATGAAGGTTGGGGTCAACTTCTTCCAAACTCCTGTTCATGTTGATATATGGGTCTCTTCCCATGAATACGGAATGTTTCTAATGACATCCAGAATGGTGAATCTTTTCCAGAAGGTTTTCAATTGACTTTGCCCAAATTCATCAGAGGAGTCATGATCTGTGACAGCTAAAGCCTTATGAAACGTATTTCTTAGAGGATAAGACTTGAAAGTCGAAATTACTCCTTGATCAGTGGCTGTCTTGTTCCAACTCCAGATCCCTGCATGTCCTCTGACCTCTGCAGCATGGATGCTGTGTCAGCAGGCACAACAACAACATGGATCTCATTGTCCATCTCCAGCAGAGCTCTTGGGTGAGCAGGTGCATTGCCAATGAGGAGTCATCTTTTGAAAGAAGTCTTTTTTTCTGGGCAGTAGTTCTCAACAGTGGGCTTAAAATATTCAGTGAATGATGTTGTAAACAGATGCTNTCTCCAGCAGAGCTCTTGGGTGAGCAGGTGCATTGCCAATGAGGAGTCATCTTTTGAAAGAAGTCTTTTTTTTCTGGGCAGTAGTTCTCAACAGTGGGCTTAAAATATTCAGTGAATGATGTTGTAAACAGATGTGCTGTCATCCAGGCTTTGTTGTTCCATTTCTAGAGCACAGGCAGAGTCAATTGAACATCATTCTTAAGGAAGCTAGGCTTTTCAGAATAGTAAATAAGCATTGGCTTTAAGAGAAAGTCACCAGCTGTATTAGCTTCTAACAAGAGTCAGCCTATGCTTTGAAGCTTTGAAGCCAGGCATTGATTTTTCTTTCTAGCTATGAAAGTTCTAGATGGCATCTTCTTCCAAGAGAAGGTTGTTCTATCTATCTTGAAAATCTGTTGTTTAGCATAACCACCTTCAGGAATCATCTTAGCTCGATCTTCTGGATGACTTGCTGCAGCTTCTCCACCAGCACTTGCTGCTTCACCTCGCACTGTTATGTTACAGAGACAGCTTCTCTCCCTAGACCTCATGAACCAACCTCTGCTAGCTTCAGACTTTTCTTCTGCAGCTTTCTCACCTCTCTCAGCCTGCACAGAATTAAAGAGAGTGGGGGCATTTCTCTGGATTAAGCTTTGACTTCAGGGAATGCTGTGGCTGGTTTGATCTCCTATCCAGACCACTAACACTTTCTCCATATCAGTAATAAAGCAGGTTTTGCTTTATTAACATTTGTGTGTTCACTGGACCAACGCTTTTAATTTCCTTCAAGAACTTCTCCTTTGCATTCACAACCTGGCTAACTGTTCAGTGCAAGAGGCCTTGCGTTCAGTCCATCTCAGCTTTTGACATGCCTTCCTCACTAAGCCTCATCATTTCTACCCTTTGATTTAAAGTGAGAGACCTGTGAATCTTCCTTCCACTTGAATACTTAGAAGCCATCATAGGGTGATTAACTGGCCTAATGGCAATACTGTTGTGGCTCTGGGAATAAGGAGGCCTGAGGAGAAGGAGAGAGATGGGGAATGGCTGGTTGCTGGAGTGGCCAGAACACACATAAGATTTGTCTATTAGATTTCCTGCCTTATATGGGAGTGGATCATGGCACCCCAAAACAATGACAATAGTAATGTCAGAGATCACCGATCACAGATCACCATCACAAAGATCATAATGATGAAAAAGTTTGAAATATTGTGAGGATAACCAAAATGTGACACAGAGACACAAAGTGAGCAAATGCTGTTGGAAAAATGGCACCGACAGACTTGCTCTGTATTGAATTGCCACAAACTCTCAATCTGTAAAGGGTGAAATGTTTGCAAAGTGCAATAAAACACAGAGGAATGCCTCTGTTCTCTCCACCGATGATAAAGAAATAACATTTTTAGGTGGAAATATAGTGACTGAACTTTTCCCCTCCACTTGGACTTATGGTGTAAACCCCCCTCAAATTTTATAATTTAATAATAGATGAAAAGCCTTACAAAACTATGTAATTCAGATGACATTACATATATTTCTATTCACCCGCATTACATCACTTAGAGCATGGGTAGGGCTTCTGGGCATTTTGACCAGCAACTTTGCATCATTAATCACATGCATTACGCTCAGCGGAGTTAAAAGCATAGAGCATGTGACTTTTTGATATGACTTTTCATTTTGCTCTGATCCCTTATCCCTTTCTTATGTGGAAGTGGAGGTGCACAGAGGGGCCTTGAACTTGACAGTTTAACTAAAGGCAACCCTTTCTCAAGCTAACAATAGCCTCTTTGGGGTCAGTGTCAGGCTTCCAGGGCTTATCTTCTCCCCTCCCACCTGCCAGCTATAGACAGCATTTGGGCTTGGGAGGAGGCTGTCATGGTGGGTGGGGAGGGAAGCTTGGGTTGGATTATTCCCTCTACATCCTTGCTAGTCTTTGCTGCAGGATAGGTTTGGTCTGTTCCCTAGGTACCCTGGGCTGGTGACCATCAAGGAGTGGCTCTTTCATCTGGTCTTTTGAGATTTGCATTGAATCCTGCCCGTGGTCCTGGCCATTTGCTTCTAGTGGTGGAGTCCTTGTACTCTGTGGACGTCTTGTTCCAACTCTGGATCCACGCATGTCCTCTGGCCTCTCTGTACCACTGTATCCTCACACAGGACCATATGGGAACTTCTGGATTCCATGTGTACCAAGTACAAGCCCTAGGAAGCCAGAAGGTCTATTTCAGGGCACCTCAACAACTATCTCAGTCAGGTTAGCCTACCTGGCAATGGTGCCGTATTGCTCAGGTTTCAGTACACATGCAGGCATTGGAGGGAGGGGAGAGCAGGATTGAAATGCTCCTGGTATGTTCACAGGAAGGCAAAGAACAAGCCCCATTGCTCTGGGGAATTTCTAGGGCAGGTAGCTTGAGAAGTCAGGGATATATGTACCTGACTAGTTTCCTTATTTTTTTCTTTTGCATTTTCCATTTCTTCCTCCTCCCTGGTCCAGAACAACTTCAAATTTTCTCCCTAAGCAGGTAAGAATGCCCCCAATGTCATATTTTAAGTTCTCTACTCTGTAAAATTTCATGTTACTCAAAGTACTGCTTTGCTTACATGCATAAAGGGAATTTTGAAATTTAGAAATCCCTTTTTCTCAAAGCTTAGCTTTCAAGATGATCATTTTATTAAGCACTCACACACACAAACATGCTAATTTGATGATGAATGTTGGGCAGTGACTTCCTTTTTTTTTTTTTTAAACTGGTATTTTGTCTATCATTTAAAAACTGGGAATCATAGATTTGATGGCTGGAAACCATAAGGAATCATGATTTAACGGAGGAGGGAATGATATCACTTTAACTTAAAAAATAGTATCTGTTAGGTATGGGTTGTTTGACTCATCCAGCCAATGCTCACACGAATTCCTTCTTTGAATTCCTGTCACATTTCTAGTTACCCTTACGTAGTTGGCCTCAAACCTAGATTGAGGTCCGCATCTGTCTTAAATTAAATTTCTTTGTGTCTTCTATAATGCCAGGAAAAATTATGGGCCTGTTGTAGGCGTACATAAATAAGGAGGTAGGTGTAGACTTATTTGGCACACTCAGGGATGATATTAAAATGGTCAATACCTAGTATAGCATGAACACTGACTGTTGAGGATACTGCTACCAATTCATGTGGTCTGAATATCAGCCACGCTGTGTGTGTGTGTGTGTGTGTGTGTGTGTGTGCATGTGTGTGTGTCTGTCAGATGCTCACACTATTATACAGGTTGGATATATTATCCTCCATTTCACAAATGAGAAATGAGGGAACTGAGTTTCAGAGATATTCAGAGATATTCAAATTACTTGTTGAGCACATACAACCAATGGAAGACCCTAGATCTCTTTCACTTAAAATCTTGCTCTTTTCCACTATACTACTGCACTGATTAGTACTTGTTGGTGGATCAGGTCCTCTGTCCCCTTGGACTGAGGTGTGCTTTTCAAAGGAGAGGGAGTTGGGTGACTCGAGAGTCTGACTAGAGCATGTGGATAACCAGCTCACTTACACTAAGCCATCTCCATCGTGGGGACCTGCATGGTCATGACTAATTGCCATCTATGGCCAGTTTATTCAGTAATTTCTTGTATTCTATAGATTTGGTTGGAGAAGGTCATCTTTCAAAGCCAAAGTTCTGGTAGCTTGTTGGGTGATTTGTAGTGAGTCCCGTGACACCTCTTACTGTTTTAATTTTATATGGTTTGTTAAGTGGGAGGAAAATTATACTTGCCTTAAATTCTTCATAAGTAATTCTAAAGTGTTTTGAATCTGTTTTTTAATATAAAAATAAGACGTCATTATTGTCTAATAATGTTGGTGACTGAGGAAAGAAAGGTAATCTCTTCTCAGTTTGGTCAGTCATCAGTTAGGAGTCAATGACACATTACGAATAATGACACATTATAATACAGGAAGGAGAGCTATAAGCCCATCAATCCCATTTCCTGTTCCTGAGCACACAGGGACGTTTTATTTCCTCCTTGCTAGTTTGGGGGCCATGTGCCTGGGTTGTGGCCAAAAGAGTTAGGACAGGGGAATATAAACCACTTCTAGTCCTGCCCTTAAAGACATCTTAAACAGATTCTGGCTTCGCTTCCCCTTCCACAGTGCTCAGTTGCCACTGGTTAAAGATTCTAGCATCACAGAATGGAAGGAGTTTGGGTTCCTGAGTCACCACTTGGAAGAGAGCCTCCGAGGAGAGCTACTAGATTTGCATTGACAGTGGCATGAGAGAGAAATGAACTTCTATGTGAGACCACTGAGATTGTTGTTATAGTAACAGGTATTTATGGTTCTAATAGAGAAACTGGAACCAGAAGTGGGGTGTTGACATAACCAAATCATATTCCTTGACTGTTATACTATTTTAAATATGTATCATTGGCTTAGTTGTTCAGCATCAGGCAGAAAGGCAGCTGATGCCAGAAAATGGAAGATAGAAATTCAGGTTACACAGTGACAAATCATTTAGTATAACTGTTGCCTGCTATTAATTAGAAGACAGTCACCTGCACAGTTTATACCTTTAGGGGAAATGGTTAAAAAACAGAATTTCAGCAGTGTTTTTAGTAGCACAAGAAAGATGAGTATTACAAGAAAGAGATGACTCAGGAAAGCATCATGAGTTTGCAAGTAGAAATAGAATCCAGAATCCAGAAATTTGGGCTGTATGATTAGAAGAAATTAATTTATTTTAGACTCACACAGTAAGACATGGTACCAGAAGGGCTTTAAGTGAAAAATATCTAGTAAAATTTCTCAATTGAATGGAATTATTTGAGACAAAAATCAAATCAAGGGTATGGCCTTCCCATCTACTATTTCTGAGAGCCTCAATGTCTTTAGGTAATTATGTTGAGAGAAAGAAAGGCATGGAGGAGAAGAGGCAAAGAAAAAGTCTAGATTTGAGAACTATGTCTAGAGAATAACTAGGTGTGATTGCTGGCACATGGACCTGACTGGAAGCAGATATATCCTATGCCTTCCAAGTTTCTGAAGATTGCATTACCAAAGAAGCTGCGGGACTAGACCTAAAACCTCCTTCCTTGTTCAAGGCTTAAAATAATTCTTGAGTTCCCAACCCATTTCAGACTGAGCAGAAGTCAAGCTTTTAGAGTGGCATTGTTCTGAATGAAGGGTGTTGCCCCAAACTCACTTCACATGTGGCCAAGGAGAAGAACAAAGAAAGGAGTCCTTTCTAGAGCAAATGCCACACACACCCATCATGTCCAGAGGGTATGGACTTCACAGTGTTGACCCAGAACGGTTTTACATCATGGCTATGGACCATAATCCTGCATGTTGTCCATTTTTTCCCTTTCAAATGGATTATTTGTTGTTCTTTTCCTACCTTTATAAATGGGTTGTGATGGTGGGGAAATTGAGAAGCAGATAACTTGTCTTTTTAATATGTAGGCTACCATACCTAGATGTGCTATATGAAACTAATGGTGAAGATGGTGCATCACCCGAGTATTCTGGACATTGATCTGAAGGTGGTGACTGGATGGGACCTTGACTTTTGAGGTGAGTGTGCTCTGTGAGTGAAAGGAAGAGTGTAATAGATATTGGATGTCCAGAAGGGCAGACTATGGCAAAAATCTTTCAGTGTTCACCATTTGGGGTTTTTCTTGGACACAAGAAAGATTACATTTCCCAGGTTTCCTTGAAGTTAGATGGGCCATATGATCCTGAGCTTTGCCCAGTGGAATACAGGCAGGTGACTGTTACTTCGAGGCCACCTGTATTAAAATCTGGTACATCTTCTATTTCTTTCATCTGACTAGCTGGAAGCAAAGGACTCCAAGATGGAAAAGCTACATAATGGAAGGAGTCCAACCTACACCAGATGATCATAAGTGAGTAATAGCCTTATACTGGGTTCTAGTACTCATATATAGAAATTGTATTTTATAGCAGCCTGCATCGATTAGCTTAATTAATACAGACGGCTGGAAGAGCTCTTCATTTTCTCCTGAAAGGAGTGAAATCATCCTCCTACCCCATCATCATCATCACCATCATCATCATTGTTCAAAAAATACTTTTTGAGTATCTATAACTTATCAAGCACCGTGACAGAGACTGGAAGGCAAAAAGGAACGAAACATTGTTCCTGGTCTTGTCCATAATCTGGAGGAGAAACATATAGATAAACAGATAATGACACGAAGAATTATATCCTAAGTGTAACACCATTAACATATGACATAGATCATTCTGCGCGGATGTGGGGTGGGACAGTGAGACAGGACAGACCTTACAGAGGAGGTTACACATGTATCAGGTTCTAAGGGATGAAGAGGGATTTTCTAGGCAAGTACGGTAGGTGGAGGCATGCAGATATGCAAGTCAGGAAAATGAAACTGATTTCTACACTTGGAGATGGACAGCATCTTTATCATTCTCATTGTCATCCTCAAATGTATCATCCTACCATCAAAATTATTTATTAATTTCCGTGCAGAGTGACCACATGGATTTGATCCTGTTCTCCAGAAGATCTCAGCTCAAGGGAGTGTAGGTAGCAGATTACACACTGACCAGGAGAGTTGCCCTATAGAATGCTCTATTATTTCCTTGCCATGTAATATGGGCCAAGTCACTTGACTTGTCTTTATCTTTCTCATACTTTTGCACCAAGAGAGAACTCATATTTATCCTTTCTGACTTGAGTAATTGTTCTGCAAATCTGGTCAATAAAATATGTGAAACCTGATTTGAAAAAAATATGCAAATACCACACTATATATGTTTATATTTTACGAAGACAGTTAATGAAGGAAGGTTGCGGTGGTATGGGCCATGGGCCATAGCAGTTTCTAATGTCATCCCATTAAAAGGACCCATTTTACTTTTTTCTGGTGGCAGTTGACNTGGGATGGAGCCCCGAGTCGGACTCCCTGCTCAATGTGGGGGCGCTGCTTCTCCTTCTGCCTCTCCTCCTTGCTATGCTCTCTCTCTCCCAAATAATAAATACAACAAATAAAAAATCTTTCAAACTAATCCATTTGCAGCTCAAATAGTTCTAAATTGTACATTTCAGGTTTACCCAACTTCTTNCTGGTATCCTCAAACAGATCCTATCTGTTGGTGGTACCCCTGCTGGTGGCACATGAGAGTGGAGGGAGAGCCGCTCTTGGGGGATGGGGACACAAGACATAAAGAGGGCCATGTGGCAGTCCAGAGCAGGTGGAGATGTTTACTCAGTGTGCACGAAGGCAGTATGGCCAGAGCAGGAATAGGGATCAAAGTTTAAGAAGGAAATAAACATTTTAGACAGAGGGTGGCTGGTTTGGGGGGTGAGTGGGTAAGGCTCTCAAAAGAAAAACAAATTACCAGACCTGAGGCCCAGTCAGGATGTAGAATGTAAGTGAGTAGGGACCAGTGGTTCAGAACTAAGGTTTCAAACAGTGAAGGCATTGGAGGACCACCTACCACAGTAGTCCCTGCTCTATGGCCTGGATAGCACGTTTTTTGGATCGCATCTTTTTCTATGGCAGGATAGCACATTTTCAATTATACACAGGCATCTAGGACATGGCAAAGAGTTCTGAACCTCAGTCCTTACCCTGAGAGCTCCAAGTGAAATAAACACTTGGTCAGTTGCTTCCTGCCATCTGCCTTCCTCCCCATTTCTACCTGTGGCGCACACTTCACAGCTTCAGCATGGCAGTGACTCTCCCCCTATCAGTGGCACCTGGCGAGGCCATGCAGCAGGCATGGGGATGCCATTGGCCCCCGTGATTGGCAAGAAGTGCCTCAAATACCCCATTTTCTTCCGCTGGTCCATCGCCAAGCTGTGAGGCGTGCAGTTCTCTAAAAACCCTCTTAAGCCTAGAGAGATTATTATAACCTATAACCTTGCAAGGACACAAGTCCCACATAGGCAGCTGCTTCGTAAAGTAGTACTTTGATGTCTTTGAGATCCTAAACCTGCCTCATTGAAGCATGAATGCTTCCAGTGCTTTTCTTATATATATATATATATATATATATATATATATATATATATACACACACACACACAATTATGATAGATTTGTTTAGATACACTTATTTAGATACATTATTTAAAGTAATACAGGGGCGCCTGGATGGCTCAGTTGGTTAAGGGTCTGCCTTTGGCTCAGATCATGATCCCAGGGTCCTGGGATGGAGCCCCGAGTCGGACTCCCTGCTCAATGTGGGGGCGCTGCTTCTCCTTCTGCCTCTCCTCCTTGCTATGCTCTCTCTCTCCCAAATAATAAATACAACAAATAAAAAATCTTTCAAACTAATCCATTTGCAGCTCAAATAGTTCTAAATTGTACATTTCAGGTTTACCCAACTTCTTAATAATATTTGAAGGCAGCTGCAACCACAGATCTCCACTCCATGATTCTTTCTTTGCCCATTCTTCTCTCTTTTCTTTCCTGAATAACTTCTTTCAGATGTGGTTCAAGGTAGAAGTTATCCTCCTCATATTTTGTCCACTGCTTCTAAAGAGCAGATCTGCTGCCCCACGGTCAGGTCCAGTGCTCTCTCAACGTGAAACATCCTGTCGTCATAAAGTTTCCCAGGAAGCCTTCGTGTGGCCTCTTTCTCATATGCTGTATCATCTCACATTAACCCTGGTTTATGGAACCCTAGAGCATTGTAATAACATCTGCAAATACCCTCCAGCCCCCGGCTTGATGCTGCAACAGCAGGCCTGCTCGCTATTTTGACCCGAGACCACAGCATTGAATGCTTCTAGTATTTTGAGACTGGGTAAACCATTTCATTTTTATCTGTTAAGATCTTAAAGATTGTGGCTGAGGGCTAGAGCTTTATCTTCGTAACCTAGGCCTGTATGACATTACCTCACTCAAAGTCACTAGCGATGCGTCTGAGAAGTTCATGCCGAACAAAACCCAGCCTAGGGACTTGGGTGACATTGCAGCCCATCCAACCCGTCGGTTAATCCTTCAAGCTTTAACCCTGCCCTCCTCCTCCCCCCACTTGGCAATGCCCTCTCTTTTACTTTGCATTGGCATTAATGGCATAAAGAGCTACCTTCTCATCTGAGTAATGCTAATTCACCGCCATCCCTGGTCATTTGTTACCTATTAGAAATATCCTGACAGCCTGCCTCTCATTACTATGGCACCAGGTCCGGCTCCCAAGAATAACCTTCTAAGGAGGATGAAATGTACGCCAGTGGCATCTAATACCAGGGCATTCACATTCATATTTTTAGCAGCATATATCAGTGAGCCCAACCTTTAGTGTACTCTATGTACTTTTAATAATCTCCATAAAAGCCTGATTTCCAATCCCTAGGCTCAAGCTGACAGTGTAAATAAAATCACCCAAATCCACAGGGTAAGAGAAATGAAAATGACAAGGATTAAAATTTGGTCAAACCTCTTTCTTTTTAAAAATTCTGCTTCCCTTCCAATTGGATCACGACCCTGTGTGTGCTCAGCTTAAGACCAGACGGTATGCTTTCACTTTTATTCCTCTCTCCAGCAGGCTTACAGTATTTAGTGAGAGTCTGTAAAGAATGTGTGCTGGGTAGAGAGTTAATACCATAATCCCCTATCGTTGGGGTCAAATGCTGAATAGAGCAAAAGAATTAGAAAACATGTTACATACAGTGGCAGGAAAAAATGCATCAGCACGCTGTTCTGTGAACGCTCGCCTAGCATCCGTCACCCGTGAGTGACGGCCATGAGTAACAGAGTACGTGAGAGATGCGGACTTGGAGTCTCCTTGCGCACAGAAGTCCGACGGACACTTGAGCACAAGTCTTAATACCCACATACTCTGGGAGGTGTTTGTCGCCATTTTTAATTGCTTCTTTTCAAGTACCTGCGTGGATTTAGTTCCTAAGTAACACATTTAGCCACTAAATGGTTTCACAGAGCTGAACCTTCAGTGATCTCTTTTCACTCTCCAGCAATGGGTGTGAATATTGTTCTCAAAGTGCTGTAATACATCTGTCTCTGGAGGGTTCTCTTAACGAACAAGTAGAAATTTGAGGCACCGTGGGCAAAAAGGGTTGAACAGCCACCTTCCATTGTATCTTGGGAAAGTCAACCAAACTCCCCTGGAGTAAGATTACAAGCAAATAACTAACTTTGTCTGGAAGTTCTACACAGAGAAGTGTGTGTGTGTGTGTGTGTGTGTGTAAATGGTTTATCCAAAAAGTGACACGTCGAATTTATTTTAAATAACACCCTTCAAAGTAGTAATTATTACAGATCAGGATTTTAAAATTTTATTTTTCCATTTACATAGAGGAAAGTTCTTTGGAGGTATAGAGTTCTATAGTTTTGACAAATGCAGAGTTGTGGAAGCAGCACCACGATCAAGATACCGCACGGTTGGATCACCCTCAACAATCCCTTGTGCTGTTTCTTTTTTTTTTTTTATAATTCTTTTTTTTTTTTTAAAGATTTATTTATTTATTTGACAGAGATAGAGACAGCCAGCGAGAGAGGGAACACAAGCAGGGGGAGTGGGAGAGGTAGGAGCAGGCTCATAGCAGAGGAGCCCGATGTGGGGCTCGATCCCATAACGCCGGGATCACGCCCTGAGCCGAAGGCAGACGCTTAACCGCTGTGCCACCCAGGCGCCCCCCTTGTGCTGTTTCTTTGTAGTCAAACCTTTCACACCCAACCCTACAAATCCTTATATATGATTTTACACATGTATAGCTTGTGCAATGACCAGGAGGATAACCTGAAATCATATTTTTATACATTTATATGTAATAAAATACCCCAAAACAACATCATCTGCACATTTTAAACAAGGTCATATATATATATATATATACATAAACTAGAAAGCCAAAGTTCTCTGACCAAAAAGGCTTACTTATCGCTCAAGAAGTTCAGTGAGTGCAGAGAATAACCTAGTCCGCGTGAACAAAAGTGCTTATTACATGTATATTGGATTGATTATTAAGCGATGGGTGAGTAATGATTTTTACTTAAAATTTTAAAAGCTCATGACAGCTGTAACTAGAAATGTGACATTCATAGTGTTGTAATTGTACCTTAAAGACAGCCAAGAAGCAGAAGTGAGGTTTAAGGAAGGGGGAGAAAGGTAGCGTGTGCACGCGTGCGTGCGTGTGCCTGTGCATGTGGGCACGTGTATGTGACATGACATCACACATTTGGTAGCTCACTAATAATGAAAATTGACTTGTTTTTGCACATAACCAATGCTGTATTTGTATATGACTCAGTGATTAAGAGCTAATGGCCTTAACGAGAAAACAATTAGAAACATTTTTAACTTGGGTTTTGAGTTATATTTGTGAGGATGATCTTTGTTTACTTAAATAAGACACCAGGATTTATATGAAAATACTGAGCAAGATTGGATTCTAACCAAGAAGTATGAGATGTGTTATGAGTAACTCAGCATATCACCTCTTTCCTGCAGGGGCGTATTAACGAAATTACTAAAGAAATCTTATTTCAGGCAAATAAGTCATTATTGTTTAAAACAGAAATAGTAATGTGTCCTTAATTTTATACATTATCTCAACTACATTTCTATTAGCCCAGGGTCAGCCTCTCAGTCTTCTTTACTGGCTACTTCTTCTCTAGTTGATATCCCTTTTCTCATACTTCACTCATTTTCATGGAGAAATCATTTATACCCAGAATTAGATAGAGATTCTCAGTCTACATCTCAAACCCAGGTTTTCCTCGTGAGTTACAGACACATATTTCCAGCTTTCTACTTGATATCTCTCCCTGGATATTCCACAAGCCCAAACTTAAGTTGTCCAAACTGGAGCTGCATATCAGTCAAACCAATAGGTTCCTCCCCCATAGAATTTTCCATATGCTTCCATTAGCTCTTATCTCACTTCCTGTTTCTTTCACTGGACTGAAGGCAATGAACGTGTGTCTTTTTCCTAGTGCCTGGCACAGTGCCTGGCATCTGGTAGGCATTTATAAATATTTGTGGAAGGAATGAGAGCACATGACACTCATATGCATATAAATAGGTATTTATTTCCACCCTAAACCCCAATGTTTATGAATGGTTTTTAAATGGATGAGTAGCTCTGATATACATATAGATATAAGCATTTGTTCTCACATCAACCACCAACTACCATATCTACATAATGTCTGGAGATCAGATAATGTCTGTTTTATGCAGCAGGGAAAGTAATTAGCACATTTCAGGGGTTTTTAAAATTATTTTTTTCATTGAAATCATATTCTTTTTAAATTCAAAATATAACATAAACATTTTCTATGTCTTATAAAGTTCCAGATGTTATTTTCACTGATTGAATAATAGTGCCTTGGAAAGAAGTCCTTCTTGCTCTCTCCAAAAGATTCGTTTGAAGCATCATGATGACTTCATGTCGAACCTACTTCTATTCAGCAGTCTGTACTCTCCGCCAGTGATTCTCAAAGTGTGGTCCCTGGACGGCAGCATCAAGCAGCATCTAGGAACTTAGACAATGAAAATTTTTGGGCTCCATCCCACACCTTCTGAATCAGAATCTTAGGCATGGAGCCCAAGCCTGCTTTAACAGGCTTTCCAGGCGATTTCAATGTACAAAAAAGTTTCAGAACCGCAGTCCTATACTTTCCAGGGAAAGAATCCTCCTGAAAATTTTTCCCACCCATCTCCCACTATTCAGTTAGGGGCCTCGTTAGTTTCATATCATGTTTATATTGGAAAAAAAAAAAAGCCTTCTATGTTTGACAATGAGTCTTTGAACAGGGCCTGGCTTCTTGTACCTAAAACGTAAATATAAATATGGTGTAAGGCAGTAGTTGTTGTTGTTGTTGTTGTTAACTTGGTTTTAGCAACAGAAATTTCCTTCAAAGTAAATACTATACGGATGCCCCCGGTGTGCACGTGCGTGCCTTGACACGCATGCGCATGTGTGTCGGATAAACCGGAATTACTGTGCTTGAATGCGGTTGAAGGGGTGGGGGAAACACAGGTCCCCTCCACCAGGCTTCCTCCCACCCAACCCTTTCCTCCACGACTCCTCCAGGGAACAGAATTTGAAAACCGCAGAGGCAGTGGAAAGACCTGGGCTCTAGCTTATTTCATTGGGCAATTCATTTAACATCTCTGAGCCACATTTTCGTTGTCTGAACATGACGGGTAATCTGTAATTCCTTGTTCAGTTGGAAGTTTGTTTGTTTGTTTGTTTTTTTATTTCTTATTGTTTAGCTTCTGATAGAAAGAGATCTGGGCTGTCTTAAAAGTTCTCCCTTCCTTGGAGACACAGGAATAAATGTTGGCTTTGCCATTTGCTAGTCTTCTGTCTCTTACTTCAGTATTGACTTCCAGGCATTAATGAATAAACAGGGCCAGGCTGCCACTATTAGGAGTGCCAATAAAGAGCAGAACATCTTCCACTGGAGTCACATTAACATTGAACAGATTTTCAACCCCAGCATTTGACTGGGAATGGGGGCTGATGATAAGGGCATATGTGAAGAATTTAGAGACTATAGCAAAACATAGTTGCCTCGGCCTTTTCTGCAGCCTCCCCTCCACCCTCTCTTTCATCCCTCCCCTCTCTTCTTGTTCCTTCCCCTTCTTCCTCTCTTCATCTCCCTCTTCTTCAGAGAGCTGGCAAGGTACTGGCCTACAGTCACTCTCTCTGTGTTACATTAACCTGACTCTGTATGTCCCTGTTACTCCCGCAATGGGTAACAAAATGCCCAGGTGTCCCCAAGTATCACGAGTGTTACGTTCACACTCCCTCTTGCAGGGATCTCTGTATTTCCAACTTCTTTCTCCCTGAGCTTCTCTTGCTCCCTCCCACTTCCTTCTCTTCTTCCTTTCCGTTCCCCTGACTCTGCCTGAGGCCACTTCTGAGAGACAGCTCTAAGCCTACCGTTGGCTATCAGGGTGAGGCTGGGAGGTGAGCCCTGAACCATACTATCTCATTGCTATAGGACAAAATGTTTGTGTCGCTCCAAAGTTCCTATGTTGAAACCTAATGCCCAGTGTGATGGTATTCGCAGGTGAGCCATTTGGGAAGTGACTGGTCAGGAGGGCAGAACCTTCCTGAATGGGATTAGTGCCCTTCTCCCAGATCCAGAGAGCTCCCTCATCCCTTCTGCCATGGGAAGATACAGTGAGAAGACAGCCATCTGTGAACCAGTAGGTCCCTCACCAGACACTAAATCTGCCGGCGCCTTGGTCTTGGACTCCAACTTCCAGAGCTGTGAGAAACAAATTTCTGTTTCTTATAAGCCACCCAGTCTGTGGTATTGTGTTGTCAGAACACAATAAGACACTTGTCCTGAGGTAAAGTAGGATTTGCACGTGTGTGGAAGGGAGGTGGTGGTAGGAGAGCAATGGAGACCCGGGGGAGCAAGGTGGGCCTGGTCTTATGCTCTTGAAACTTTACTCCCATGAAATCTCCTATGACACCTCTGGAAAGAAGGTCACTCTGGCCTTTGCTCAGCAAACGGTGAGGGGTTCATTCTCTGAGATGCAGAGACCTTGCTCTATCCGTCATTGCCTGGTGTGCCAGAGGTTTTGACAGAAATACCAGACACACTTTAATTGAATTTGTGGACAAAAATGGCCTGACAGGGAAAGCATGTTGATAAAAATCTATGTTATAGCTTACATTTTACATCAGACTGTACCTACTTACGCATATAAAATTATTTTTTAAATGGGATTTAAAAAATGGAATCTATATGTGTGTGCTTTTGTTTGCTTTTATCGTATAGAAAACTGAAGTACTAGACTGGTTCAGGCAGCCGCAAGTCTTATCTTTTCCTCCCTCTCCTGATTTTTAGCTCCCCTCTTCCCCAAGCTTTAGTCTCTTCCCCCCACCCCCGCATGTAAATGGGTACAAATCTCACCTCACCTATCTTTTGCCCTTGTGCTTCTTGTTAACCCCCGGTCTACTTTCGTTTCCTTCTCAGTCAAGATCTTTGAGACAAGAGTTAATACTTGGGGTCGACAGGGGTGCCCCTGCTATCTTCCTCACAACCACCCATGAATCCCTGAGCTTCCATTACCCCCAACCCACTCTGCTGAAACTGCTCTTGCTTGGTCACCCATCTCCAATCCCCAGGCAGCGTTGCAGTCATTATGACATTTGGCCTCCCTAAGGAAAACTGATTATTTCCTTCCTGGGTCTCTTCCTTCCTTCAGAGTCCACAGCCCTCCTCT